>NC_091496.1:31992881-32244038 GCF_947461875.1 Haliaeetus albicilla
TGATCAGGTTCTTGCTACGTGGGAGAATTGTAACCTCCTACTATTATTGAGGAGGGGAATGGGACCCTGCATATTAGTTTGGCAATCTTCTGCTCTAAAGCTATATTTAGCGGTGCCAAAGAGTCTGTTCCCATTAGCCTAAGAGGTTCACTGTCTGCGCTGCAGAATTACTGCTCCCTGTGGGTAAATACGAAGACCAGCAGTTATCAGATGTTGGTGCTATAAATCCAAAGCAAGAGTTTCTTCAGTTTTTCTAGTGGAAGGATGAGACAACAGGTGGCTATAAGATAAAATACACATGCTTTGATTATATCCATATTTTGAGTATACCAGTAACGAAGTCCAGACAATCTTTAGTTTGGATTGCAGTGTGACTTCTGTTATTTACAGCTGTAGGAAAACTGCAGGGAAAGGGGAGCGTGGTGTTCAGCTTTTTTGGGATGCCAGCTGAGCTTCTCTGAAGTACTTACATGCTGACAGTGCATACGGGAACAGTTTTTTATATTACAAACTGTTAGGGTTTTTGAATGAATATTCTGGAGGTTTAAGGAGTAAATGATAAGTATATGAAAGTTCATAGCACTGTCCGTGGAGAGAACTGCTGACCGGAGAGGAGGAAATGGTCATGGTCTTGCATTAACACTGATAGCTGGAGATGGAGGAGTTGGCGGAGCTGTCAGGCAGAGCTGGGTCTCGGGGTTTTTTGAGTCTTTGAAATTTAATTTGGAAATTCTGTTTTCTTTTGTTCTCATTGTGATAAATGTGTATACAACAGACGTTTGACTGGCAGTTCCCAGATATTGGTATAAGGTCTCATTCAACATATCTGGAGCCAAAGGATATAACAGGAAAACAGGATTGAGCTGACTCAAATAATGAAAATTAAAAAAACTCTCCTCAAAAACTTAAATCGTGGAACAGGAATTGTTTGGTAACCAGATAAAAAGAGTTCATGAAGGCGATCTGCACATTCGGGTTGTTCAGGGAAAAAGTGCCCTTGGGTGAAGCGTCGGCTCTTGCAGCGGAAGAGCAGAGCAGTGGTGTCATGACGTTAGTCACCTACGTGGGAATGTGTTTCTTCACCAGGCGCTATTGGTGTTTTATAAAGTACAGCGTAGGTTTTTCCCATTGGAAAGCAGGTGACTCTTGGTGACCCGAGGAACGTACACCCATACTTTCCGTTGGCTGTGTTTCGTTGCAGTCCATAATGGGCTTCCCCGCTGTTCGCCTTCTACCTGGAGGGAGGAGGAGAGGAAAGGAACGACTCACCACAAGCTTGTCTTTTATTTTGTCAGCAAGGGACTCATTGACTCATTTCACATGAGGTGATTCATTAGTCTAATGCAGCAAGGCCGCTTTGATGCCCGCTTTTGTCCTGGGCCCCAGCTCTGGCTGGCTGGAAGGACTGTCCCGTGGAGCAGGCGGTGGGGGCTGTCCCCCCCACCCCGAGGACACCAGGGCAAAGCCGGGCTGGAGGGAGGTGTGTGCTGCCGGCACGGCTTGGGGCTCCTGCGGTCACCCAACCCCAGGCTCCGCTACCGGCCGTCTCGGTAGCTGCCCTCCGTCCCCTGCCGCGTCGGTGGTGGGCTGCCGGACCGGGTGCCGGAGCTCTGTGTGCCACGTGCTGCCTTTTTGGGTCTGGTGGATACCGGCACGTGCTACCAATGGGGACCACGAGCCAGACTGAAACATCCTTCTTCTTACTGGGTCATGCATTACTCTTGAAAAAGCCAGCGAAATGTCTTATGGAAAAAAATACGGGTTTATGTGGGCGATGGTACTGTAATCTAGCCTTTTGTTTTCTTAAGGGAAAAAACAAACCGTGTCCCTCCTGCGTTTTCATTAATGGCTATTATGCTTCTTTCATCAGGGTTTCATTTCTTACTACTTAGATGGGAACTCGGTGGAGGTCTGTTTGTTCATCATTTCAAAATATTGCTGGAACTGTTAATAAGTTTCCCTTTTGCTTCTTACCTGACAGCTATGAGTCTCTGTGACAAAAGGAAAAAAAAAAAGGAGTTTATGAAATCGTAGTCTGAGTAACATCGTGTTGAGCAAATATTTGTTAACCTGAAATCTACCTGGGTTGAGTCTCCATAGGACAGTTGCCACAGACTGTAAAGCATGGTTTACAGTGGCTCCATTTTTTGTTATGCCTTTATCATTTCCGTAATAGAAGAAATTATAAAACATTTTCCCCATGAGCATATAGGACCTAGACCTAGAAACCTGTACACACATGAGTCGTACTGTTGGCCAGGGATTCATCAGTCACAGAAGGAAAATAAGCATCATATAAACTGCTATCCAAAGCATAAATCATCTGGAAAAAGATGCCTGCGTTTGCTGTCTAGGTTATTATTTGTCTGAACACTTAAAAATATTTTAGGTAGGCAGTGTCTGCTTGGCATTGTTTCTTTATTAATAATGATTTAGAACTATTTTAAACTATCATGCGATGAAGTAATTTTAGCATGTGCAACAACATCAGGTGTATCGTTCCAGCTGTGGTAGATAACTTACCTGCTTTAAGTTTGACCTTCATGCGAGTTGTACTTAGCACTGTGTAAAGATCAACTGGAAGCGGGCTCTCTTTTTGTCCACAGCTGTATGGATTTCACAGTTGAGCAAGTTCTCAATCTCCCATGTGAATAGGATTTATGAGGTTAACCAATTCCAACCAAATCCTATCACTGTTACATGCCGACTAACTAATGCCACTTTGTTCCTTGGAGCTTTATTTTCAAACGCGGAAAAAAAGTTTTCAAGCAGCAGTACTGCAGGAGCCCTTTCCCTCCTGAGAGAAGCACCTGTACATCCATTTTTATGAGTATCTTCCTCTGTGCATTTATGTACTAGTCACTGTCTGCTGTGAAATCTGAGGTCTGCTTTAAATATTTTAGCTGGGATCTGATTACCATTGCACCCTGTGTCTCATTTAAACTAAAATAACCAGAAGTAAATGGATAATCTTATAAAAAAATGCTGGAATAGTTCATTAATTCTGTCCTTTTGATTAATGACTAGTTTGTGTTAAGCAAGCAAGTTTAAAAAAAAAAAAAAATCCCAAGGAGCTTAATGCTTAGTTAGAAAAGCAAGCTGCATATTTCAGGTGGATTTGCATTTTTCATTCCTGCTGATTTTAGTACCATCTCATTTCTTGTACTAATGTGGCCCTTTTTGCAACTTCCCTATCGCCTGGTACAGAACAATCAGGAGGAATCTGCTGAGGGAATTTATGTGTCAAAGATTTTGGAAAATGGACCTGCAGACAAAGCAGAAGGCCTGCAAATTCATGACAAGATTATTGAGGTAAGGAAAAAAAAAAACCCCCACCGGTGGATTAGTCTGTTATATTATCAGATTAATCAAGGATTTGATGGTTTTTACACTAAGTACGTTGTAATTTTCCTCTTTTGCTGTGTCTCAACATGATTCTTGTATGTGGAACTGCTCAAATATTTCTCAGCTATGAAGACACATGATGGATTTTTCCAACAACTAATAAACATATTGGTCTTGTGCTTAAGCTGATTTAAGCGGGGTAAAGGTGTAGACGCTGAAATAGCAACCAAGAGAGGCATTTTGTATTTCTTTTCATTAACTTGAGAAAGAAGGCAAATGACTCTACGGAAGTTCACAGGTTTAGTGAATTGATTTTGCCCTGGGTAGGGGGTATTACTGGTGTGACTCTGGGACGCTGCAGAGAAGCTGTGCTGGGAAGCAGTGCCGTGAAACTTCTTAAACAATTAGAGAAAATACTTTCTGCTATATGAGCAAAAGTAGGTCATCTCTTCTTCTCACCAGGACCAATATAACTCTTTCCCAGTCATGTAATATGCTGGCATGGATATTTTAAAGTTTATTCCTGTGTTGTATGCAGTCTTTTCCTGTAAAATAACTGTAATTTAAAAATTATAGTTATAGGTTGCTGCCTAGCCTACATGTGTAACCATAATTAGCCCTCTAAGAGGTCTTGAAGGAACAGTTTCAAACGGTCGCTGAAATAGATTCCTCAGGGTGCTGTCAAAACGGCATTTCGCATTGCAGCTCTAATACAGCTCTCTGAATGACAGCACGTACCAGTAGCTGCTGGGTTTGTTTAGGATACATCACTCCAGCCTTGGGTTTAGGGGAGGCTTAGAAGCATGGTGTGAACTTGCCAGTTGGACAGGGTTTTGAACAAAGACACGTGAAACAAGTGGATTGGGAGACAAAAGCAGAGAGCTGCTGCTGGCTTCTTGCGTTATTTCGCTGTTAAGGAGTAGAAACGTAAGCCAAGAGCGTTTGAGTGCTGGCGCTGCTCTTAATGTTGGGAGCCTAGACCAGTTGTGCGAAACCAAATTACATTTTCTTGTAAAGGAAAGCTCACGCTCTTAGCTGGCAGATACATGTATCTCCGGTAGAAACCAAGCTGGCTGAGACGAACCGAACTTGCAACGTAACTCTTATCTCCGCAAGACATACAAAAAGCTTTCTCATCTCATTTTTTTTTGTAACAGCAGCCCTATGCTGAAAAAAATCTATTTTCTTCTGACATTACTATTTCGCATACCATGTTGTATTTTCTACAGACTGACCAGCTATATAGTTTTATGCATTTGCTCAACACTTCCTGCTTTATTTTATTGTTCTTTTATAGTGCCTTGATTTTTAGGGCAAAATGGAGTGGTTTTGGAGGAAGGAAGAATAAAATCACAAACCAGCATTTATTAAACGTGAGGTTATTTCTCAAAATGCCACCATAATTGGTGCTTGATTTTTCTTTTGTTGTAAAATTCTGCCTGCATAAGATCATACTGAGATTTAAATCGCTACTGAGAACGTACAGATTTCAGTTCTATGTGAAACTACAGATCCAGTCTAGCATAAGTATTCATACAGCTCTGAATGGAGCACCATTTGCACCATATTAATGTACAACAGCTTTGTATATAATTTTTTGTATTCAGGGAAGCATTTAAAAATGTTCAGGGTTAGGCCAAATATTCTACCAAATGTTTCAGTGTTTCAAAATTTGTTAGACTAAAATAAAAAGAGGAGGAGAAATGGTTAACATGAAGACTTTCTAAATGAAATCCAAAAAAGTAATTATTCCTCCATGCTAGATAGAGGAAGCAGCTGGAGGTAAAAGGTTGAATTTTTGCTTGCCCATACATAGCTATCGATGTCTTCTTGCACCAGGATGCCCTGCCAGCACTGCTGCGGTTTGTTGTGAAGGATCGGTATGAAAGCTTTTGCTGTGAGGAAATAAGTCGGATGGTGCAACTGTTTCAAAAATGTTGGCAGATACACAGAATGTGAGCTTTGGTGAAAAGTTGATAGGAAGTGGGACTTCTTATTATTGCTTGCTTTTCACTCATTTGGTGATCTGATCTAATGGGTGATGTTTTATGAGACCATTTTTCAATAATCAAGAGCAGAAGGGACCGATGTTGTTCGAAGAGCTTTTAATAGCTTCAGTCAGTTGTTTGGCAATGTGGTGCCCAGGGTGTTTCTAGCAATGCGTAGCTAATGGGATAATGGACAGAACTATCCCATTAAATCAGGAGAAAATCTGTTCTCAAGGCGTGTTGCTAAATAAAGAAGGTAATTTGTTTCAGTGCTTTATCAGATGTTTAACAAATGTTAACTGCATGTGGTTGACTACAGTGAGTTGTGCACATTTCAGATGACCATCTCGTGGGTAACCTAGTGCAGCAAATGGATTTCACAGTCCTATGGCATTGGCAGCTGGGATTGGGAGCCAAGCCTGGCAGACATAAGTAGTGCTGCCTTCTACTTTATATACACCATTACCTGTGGCACCAACTTTGCCAAATAATTGTTACGGTATTTGAAAGGGTGCCAAGGGAAGAAATCAGATTTCTTTTGTAAGGTTATTTATGCTAAGTGTAACAACGCCACACAAATGACTTGAGTACCTGGAGGGTTTTGAGATCAACGTGCCCGGAATATGGGCCGTAGAGCCTTTTCGACACCTTCATCTGAAAAGGGCTGGTGTTTATTTGGGCTTTACCCTCACGCGAGGGTATTTTGTGCTTGAGGACCTGAAAGCTGAAAGAGATGCCTGTAGGCTGGCAGGGTGGTGGTGGGTGAGGGTGGTGAGGGTGACAGGGAGTGGTGAAGGGCGACAGCCCCAGGGACTCTGCGTGAGGGGCTGCAGCTCTTCAGGGGGTACGGTCACAGAGCCCTAGCCGATTGTTTTCACTGTTCCGCTGAGGAACAGGAGATTTCAGGCATAGCTTTACCCTCTTTATTCAAAGTTAAATGCTCTGTGAGAAGAGACTTCTTTATGGCCTGTAAAGCTGGCTTGGGACAGTGATGTGCACAAGCAGCATTTTGGCGATGTGTACTTTCAGGAATCCTGTTACAAGCCAAGAATGATCATTAATTGTTCATCAAGGAGAAACTCTTTCTCATGAATTACTTCTATGTAGCAGGTTCCTCCAGATGTCATGGTCTTCTGCTGCTTTCAGAAGTTTTTATCCAGAAATCTAGCTCCCTAATTTAACACAGTGCAGCATGTGTTCCGGGACTAAACACTGATCACATGCTATAAAAAGCATCTCATAAAACTGGATGCAGCATCAATATCTGTGACTCCCAACATGAAAGCCTTGGATATGAGCAGTGGTATAAAGCTGCCAGACCTCTAACTTTTAGATCTCTGTCTTCTTCCTTTCCACCCTGCCTGTGAATTCCGAGAGGAGGAGGCAAGCAGCAAGCCATGCACAGGACTGTCTATTAGTCTGTGCTGGTTCAAAGAATTCTGGTTGCTGCTGGGAGAAAGTACAAAGTATGTTTAGAACGGTTCACAGTTCTATAGCTATGCATCATTTCATCTCCCCCTCACTTCATGCAAATCCTTCCTACTGAATCAGTTCACTGCTCATCTTTGCTGATGCTAATAGGCTCCTCAAGGCAGCATAAACCAGCTATGATCCTTGGCAATGTTGCTGATACACAGAAGTGTTTTACCTGCTGCTTTTTAAAATAGATATTTATAGTTCTGAGCAGTAACACTGGAAGTAGCTCTTTCTGTATGGGGGAAAAAGTTACTCTCTCAGTTTGTAGTCAGTTCAACTTCACACCAGAATGGCACCACGTTGGCCAGAGCTCCAAGTGCACTGGTTAATGCCTAGTTAACAAGCCATTCAGAACTAGTTCTTTATACTTGATTTGGGTTGTTCTTTATATAATATTAAATTTTACGGAAATTGGTATGTCATCTCCTCTGGTTTTGAGCCCGACTTACTTAGAAAAAAACAGTGACTGATTTTCTCAAGCCCTCTTTCATTCTGTAAATCACAGTGTCTTGCAAAATACCATTGTATTACTGAAGTGGGATATGCTGATTTTATCTTTTTACTTCAGCATTGTACATAAAATACACGACCAGGACAGAATTTGCAATCCCGCAAGAAAACCCCCAAACCCAAACGCAAGCAGTATTTCATCAATTTGAGGAAAAAGAGCTACTGTTAATTCACATTGCCTAGGAGACAAAGCCCTGTAGTCACAGCTGAACCTTCTGTAGTAGGTTTGCCAAATAACAAAACAGCAGTGAAAAAACTTGTGTGCAGGTAAAAGGGGCTTAGGGTGAAGACCAGAATATTCATTTGAGGAACTGTGAGCACGTCATCGTCTGGAAGGCTCAAGTGTTTTTCTGTTCCTTGCACTGCAAGGCAAAGGCTTCTGTTCTTTTACTCTCAAGTGAAATGAGGATATTGGCCCTTTTGCATTTTAGTCAGTTGATTCTCATTAATTTGATGGCTAAGAAGCAGGCATGATGGAGAAGAGAGGAAAGAAAAACATTTTTAGTCTGGGATCTTTAAGTCTTTTTGAAAAATGAGATGGATGCATATGTATCATGACTGTGTATTTTGTTTATGCAGCCTGAGCTTCATAAGTATGTAATAAATAAGGCTTCATCCCTTATTCCATGTTTCCCTTTGTTCTTTTCACTTTTTTGGAAAGTACACACACAATGGCTTTCAAGCGCATGTCGGCAAAGCCAGTTCCAATAAAGATGAAGTCTTGAGGCTTATCCTGGCAGAAGTAACTTACATCTGCAAAGCGCCTACACAGAAACTTTTTAACTATTGCCAGACTGCTGACTGTGCTGTGTGTCAGCCTTGTGATGTTTTATCTTCTGCATGTTTCTGTCATTACACTCACTATGTTGCTTAAGCAAAATCTTTGATACTAGTCATGTTTATTTGGCTAAGAAACTCCACTGTCAGATTGTGGCTGTAGAAGTAGTGAGCTTAAAAACTGTCTTCCTGGGATCAGAGCTAGAAGATTTGGGATGGCTTTGAACCAAAGCTGCACATGATGTGGCCAGTAAGATCTGGGTGGTGGCTCAGGAAACTTTTATATAGCTAATTTTAGTGGGGTGGATTTCAGTGTATCTAAATATGCCCGAAGTAGCCTTACGTACATTAAGTTCTCTTAAATCCTTAACAAATTCATAATGTTATGTTGCAGGTAACCAGGTCTGGCACCTGCATTCATTAGATAACTCCTAATTAGTCTGAAAGATCCCTGGCATAATAAATTAGTTATACTGTAGGCTTAGAAATGTCTGTAGCCTCTTTTCACCTCTCCCTCACCTGTTGAGATACAGGTTTTTTGACACCTGATTTCTTTCATCTGTCTGCAGAAACTTTTAAAAAGTCAGGTGTGACCAGGTCTGTACATAACTTCATGTGAACAGGAGCTACTGCCCCCACCGACTTTTTTACTTAACAGAAAGTCTTGGAGTGCTTCTGCAAGAAGTGAGCGATCTGGGTTGTGGTCTCTGCCCTGCCTGCGAAGGATTGAGCTTACCTCTCCAGGTGATTGCCCTCGTTACCAGGGCAGAGGCTATCCTGTGTGAGACCAGCCTCCACCCATCCTCATCCTCTTCAAAGTGAGCTCGGTGCCAGCAAGCATTTGAGAGTCAGGACTATCCAGCGATAGCCTGCTGTGAAATAGATGCTGGTTGCAGGGAGCTCTATCTGGAATACCGGTCCTGCCCTTTTCTAGGTAAGCGCTTGTGCCAATACATGAGAGTTTTCCTCTTTCTTGCAGTTTTGCGTCTTAGATGGCACTTTCTTGAATGATACTTGCATTTCTGACTTCATAGTATCTTGACTTTGAGAGGGGAGGTAGCAAATGCTGTTAACCAGGATATCCTCTAGCTAGGATACTTCCCTAGGTATGAAAGATGGGGTTCCCTGACTGAATAAGTACCAGTAGCTGGGGTTTTCCTCCTCCTCGTCTTTGCTCTAGCTACTGTGTTATCTAAAAGGTGTTTACTGCTCCTGATGCCCGCTCTCAGAAAGCTGCGCAGGAGGGATCAGGTGTAGGTGGAGGAACTTCGCGTTCAGTGTACTGGCTGTGCTAGGAGCTGATGTGTGGGCACCCTGGAATGCCTGGATTTTGTACTTCGTTACCCAAGTTCCCAAATATCGGCAGCCTAAATTTGACTGGACTCGCTACAGGTCTTTAGAGGTGCCTGCGTTCCTCTCTATTCACTGATCTAAAATGCAAATGTTGTGTTTAGGAAAACAGGTTATGTTCCTTCTGAAAAGCACTTAAAATTCCAGCAATTTACTGTCTGTGTTTAAAAAGAGAACATGAGACACTTGTTTATACATGACCTAAAATTTCTGTATTTTTTGTGATGAAATATGTTAGAGAATGGACTACTGAAATAATTACACTTTCATATAGA
Source organism: Haliaeetus albicilla (assembly GCF_947461875.1). NCBI lineage: Eukaryota > Metazoa > Chordata > Aves > Accipitriformes > Accipitridae > Haliaeetus > Haliaeetus albicilla. The sequence continues at coordinate 32,002,603 of NC_091496.1, forward strand.
ATGTTTTTTTGCAAATCTTAGTAAGACTTCACAAAATACTTTCTATCTGAAAGAGAAGGGAGAAATAAACCAAAACAATATTTAAGAAAAGGAGGACTTGGTGTCAGTAGGGTAATAGTGAATAATGACTTACGGATTTGTGATCAGAAATTCAGTATTTGATCCTGTAGTTGATTGAATGGAGTCTTGCATTCATAAAAAGGCAAAATATTATTTTGCTACTTGTGTAAAGCAGCATCGTGAAAAATTCTAAAATGCCTTGGATTTTAAGAAGTGATTCTTTTTTCTTTATTTGAAGTATAAACTGAGAAGTTTCTATCTGCTGAGAACTTGCTGTGGACCCAGCTCTAGAGAGGTGGAAGCCTGTAAGAGAGTGTCCCAGCTGTGTTTGTTTCGGGCTTGTTCTCACAGACAAACCAGGCACGTGTGCAAGTATAATGCTACCTTTTTTTTGTGGAAATACGTGTGCTCACAGTGCTTTCATGTAAAAAAAGTGGAACTGCCAGACATGTGGTTGGAATATGACCACCAGATGAGCTCTCCAACTGGTTTATTTGCAGAATTGGTATATTCAAGAGATAAGGCGGTATCATCCTTTTCAGCAAGTCTCTTCGGCTTGCGAGTCATAGCTCTTTTGAGATGCAGCTAGCTGGTGTACTGCACGTTTGTATGTGCCTGGATGCCCCTCTGTGGGGGGCTCCCAGTAAGCAAAGCAAAGGAGATACTGGGGTGGCTGGAACAGGGCACAAGGCAGAGGGGGCAGAAGGAGCAGTGCGGGAGTATTTCTGAAATGTGACCCAGCATGAAAGGAGTCAAGAGAGCAAGCTAAGTGGAAGTGATGAAAAACATCTTTTACAATGGGTTCTTATGCTACTTCTACCGTGTTGGGTATTTGTCTGTGTGGCTTAGGTTAGGCATGATAGGCTTTGGGATCTTGCATGCACATGAGTGTGCGTAACCCCCTCTCTCCAACGAGGTATTTGTGTTTTGCTCTGACTGTGGTGGATCTCCACAGCAGCTGGATCACTGTAGGAGCAGAACGGGAAGAGTGAAGGAGAGTATGCAAGGAAGAAGAAAAACAGAGGAACTGAGCTTTACAATTAAAGAGTACAAAGCACCGATCTTATGTTTCCACAGGAGTGTTTTCCAGTGCTTGCCCATAAAGAGGCAGTGTGGGAGGAATGGAGGGGATGTAGGAATAGGGGTAACTGAATTGTGGAATAGCATCATCTGTGCACACTGCCATGAACCCTGATAGGGAAATAAGGTGGAACGGTACTGGAGCAGAACTATGATAACTGTATTGTGTCTGCAGAGTGGGGCAGTAGCCAAATTGGCAAGTCAGCGGTGCTGTTAGGTAGGAAGGATTCTGGTTAACCTGTGGAAGAGCTGACTAACATAAGAACCTGCAAGATCCCATAAATGGTGTTGCTACCATGCACCACAGATCCCTAGGCACCGTGTGAAGGTCTGATCACACCCATCTCCTCCGTAAAGTGTCTAATCTCACCCCTGAGGGATAACGTGTCAGAAACTTGGCAAGCTGAAACTCAGCATCTTCCTAGATGCCCTGTTTGAGCTTGTCTTTGCTGCATGTCATCTTTCTGTTCCTTCCCATGATTTTTTTTTTTTTTTTTTTAAAAGCTTTAAGGTAAACCTTGCAAAACAATGGAACTTTAGCACACTTCCATCTCATGGGGCAGCAGGAGCAATGCAGTTTTATATGCAGCTGAGGTAGTAGGTTTGGAGGAAATTTTTGGTTTATATGAGGTTTTAGAGGTGTTCATAAGCACTTTCAGGAATGCATTAAACTACTTGACTAACATCTGTCAAATGCTGCTGCTTTCATCCCCTTCCCAGGAAGAGAAGGGCATGTGCAGGGGAGTGTTTTGCTTAGGAATTTTTCAAATAATTACATACGCACATATTTACATGTTGGTGTCTGTTTATGTTAGGGAAGACAAGGTCATAGAAAAGTGTCTTTATGTTTGTTGTTGAAGGTGACAAGGTTTTGTGATGGTGATCCTTGCTCTTTGGTCTTTGCTCTTTGCTCTTGGACGTGATTTTGGGTCGGCCCTGAAAAAAGTGCTTTCTCTTCCATTGACAAGCTGAATCTCCGTGACAGTTGGGCTGTAGGTGTGATTGTGTATCACTGCCTTGGTCTCGGACCAAGTCTGTCTTATAGATATGGTGGACTTGATGGTTGGTATGGAGCTGAAGTATCCTAACCTGGTGAACTCCGGAAGGTTTGAGAGGAGGAGAGGCATTTTCTGATGACTTTCCTTTAACCTTGTCAACTATGTAGTGAATAGAAGAAGTCAGAAGCTTCAGAGAGCACTTCACGATGCATCAGGGGGAGCTAACCCTTTGAGGCTTATATGATGAAGACTAGTGGGAATAATTGATGGTAAGCCCAGCTATGGAACACTCTGATAAAGTCTGAGACCATGCTGAGTTTGTTGCTTGGAACTGAAGGATGTGCGAGAAGCTGCGCCTCCCACAGCACATGCTGCTGGCACCCCAGAAGCTCTTGGTGTTTTCAGAAAGTGAAAAGAGCCTTCTTCAGCCTTTCATGAAGGTTGTTCTTTATTGTGGTTGAGACAACTTCACAGTTAGAGGAGATGACAGCTTACATATGTTGTGTGAATGCAGTGTTTTATCCTCTTAAGTCACCGAATTGATTGTTGCAATCCAAGGATATATGCTCCAAGAGCTTTGATCTCTTCTGCCCTTTTTCTTAATCGGCTAATTATATTTGTAAGGAGTAGCTAATCACTGTTCTCTATAATTGGAGGCTGAGTGAAAAAAGCCATTAGTGTCTGCCAGTGCAGAAATGCTCAAAATGAAGTCATCGTTCATGGCTTCGCTTAAAAAAATTAATAACCTAATTTTTAAGAAGCTGTGAAACGCAGCAGTGTGCTGAATGGGAGAACGCTCCTCCTTAGCACTTGTGAATAGGTGTAGTCAGAAGCACGTACAGCATTGTGCTTTCCAAATGCTTTGAAAATTGAAGTGATAATGTAAAAAAAGTTGTTGTTTGGAAACTGCGTCTCTCAAAAATGCAAAATTCTGTAGCATTTAAAACCATACTGTAATGGAAAAACTAATTTTCAAATTGGCAAGAGCAGATGTGGTCTCTTCAAACCACCATCAAAGACTATGCTAAGTAAAATCAAATATACTAAGCTAAGTACATTTGTTGCTAATACACAGATGTTTTAGGAAATGTATGTCTTGTTTGGAATTGCAAATCTAATGTAATTTTACAACTTTTTATGTAGACCCAACTTGATTGAATCACTGCTGCTGCAGGAAAGGAGCGCAGAATGACTCAACACTGTTTCTTTATTCAAATAATTTTGGAAGGCATTTTCTTTATGAAATATTGTTGACAAAATAAGTCATGGCTGCTATGTTTATTTACATAGTAAGTTTATGTTATGTTATTTACAGGATATGATTTACATAATATTTTCTTTGAGGAATATGTTTGTCTTTTCAAGTAGCAAGACTGGGAAATAGAGAGGGAGAAATTACAGAAAAAAATTCATTCATAACTGTTGACATCCTCCTGTTTTCTACTTGTTTTTAACTATGAAAACCTTATTTGAACATCACTGTATTCCACACACCCATCAAATAGTTTAGCTTCTTTAAAATTGGATAAATTATGAGGCTGTGTGTCTAGAAGTGGTCATCTAATGTAGGAGAAGGTCCAAAACAGGTTGATATAGAACATGAGGGGTTTTTTCACTTCATCTCTCTTTTCCTGACCCTTTGGAGCATCCAACATTTGAAGGACACGGTGGCTCAGAGCTTGCCCATCTGTTTCTAAGTACAGTCTTTCAATCTCGCATTTGTTTCTTTAAGCATGCTGCTCAAGTGGGTTAATATCTGAAGTCCTTCCAGCAGCTCGCAGGAAGAAGGCATGCTATTTTAAACGGAAGGGATTTGCTGCCTTGCATGAATTAAAACATCTGGATCCCTACACTTCTCTGTTACAGGCTGATTGAGTTGGGCTAGTCTTTGGCACATGGCAAGTATGGAGCCATATGGTCTTCGTGCTGTCAGCAAGCCTTTTCAGCACATACCTTTGCCTGCCCCCCCAGCCTTCTCGGAATGGTAGCTGCTACTGTGGCCTGAAAGATAAATATTCCAGGAGCTTTCAGGCTGTCGTGCCCTACTTGAATGGATTAATTGCATTTTTGAGTGGTGTGACATCCAGCAGCCTGGAGCAGAAAGCTGAATCCTTCACTTCCCCTGCAGTGCTCAGAGCCCCGATCCAAACTGGGCACCTCGTGCTCTGCCAGGTGTGTAGCAGCACTTTCTGACTTGCACTTTGGGTCCCTTGCATCTTGCTTTCTTAATGTCTCCATGAAATCTCTAAGTGCTCAGCACGACTGTTTTTTAGCATGCTCTGGATGTGTGGTTAAATGGAAAACCGGCTGTTTTGAGAAGTTTCTTAGCAGAAATTTACTTTCTAGTGACCAAAAGAATGGCGTTATCGTCACAATGCACTTGCTAGCATGTCTTTTTCTTTCTTTTTTTTTTTTGAGTGGTGAGCAGGAACCTTTCCTTATGAGAATAAGTGTGATATTTTCTAAAAATATAGGGATTCTTCCTTGTTTTCAAATATTCAAAATACTTTAAAATTTATTTTTTAGATAAGTGTCTAATTATTTCTCTATTTTTCATTTTTATTTAGAAAAACAGTAGGAAGAACGTGAGGGACTAGGAAGAACATTTTGTATTTTTTCAATATAAAAAGAACCTGTGCAAAACAAAAATGGTTTTGTATAATTTTTTGTAAAGAACTCTTACTATTCCTAGAATTTCTCATTAAATAAATGTAGACCACTGTTTTCAGCCTTCTTTTCTGGGTCACTTAAGTACCGTACCCTTGTACTAAGAGTGTGGGGTTTTTGTATTTTTTCCCTCCTCCCTGCTATGAGGTAATGGAAATCTAAAGAATCAGTATTCATCACTTAATCCAGAGGTTTTATCTTTTAATTAACATAAACCATGGACAATATTATAAAGATTAAAGAACACGTTGACATTTCAGAACACAATTCAGAGAGTGAACTGCTCAGAAAGTGCTGTTAATGTCTTAACTTAGCAGAGCAACTTAAGAATACAGTTTTAATCTGATTGCTTAAACTTGTGTCTTATGTTAGTCGGAGTTCCACAGTCCATTATGGCTCTTCTGCCAATGTCATTAACAAGTACTTTGGGGAGTTCCAGTACAAAATGAAGAACTATGTGTGTACATTAGTGACTTCTTTTTATGTGTGTTGCTTTGCATTTGTCTCTTTCTCTTTTGTGTTGTGCTTGCTGTGATTTTTTAAGTTCTGTAGTTCAAGGAGCTACCTCTGTGTGTACTTTGAAGCACGTCTCATACAGGAAACAGTTTATACTAGCCATTAAAATGAAAGCCAGAATTTTACTTGCTAGCATGGTGAGTTAACTGCTCTGCTTTGAATTCTCAAATCTGCTTGGCTATAGTTATCAATTTCCTTTTTAATTTAAAAATTTGGGGACAACTTGTTGGGCTCATCTCAGAAGACCTGAGTTCTGCCTAGAGCCCTTGGGCCACTATTTCCTACTGACTGGCTTTGCAGCGGGGTTGTGGTCCTTCCCTCCCAATGAGGTTGTTAGAATGGCAGCCTTCAGGTTTTCTTGCAGTAGAGATCTACAATTACTTTTGCAGTTAAAGAAACAGGAGAAAAAAAAATTCAATTGACAATGTTGGAGAGTCTTTTCAATGAGATAAACATTGATGAATTGTAAGCCATTAGGTTAGTTGGAAATTCCTCTATATTTTAACTTAAATCTTTTATCAGAAGAAAAATAGTTCCATCGCTTGTTTTCTAAACACAGCCAAATAAGAATGTTAAATGCCTATGCTTCATCTGGTTACCCTAGTCTCTTAATCAGTTGGGACAGAGGCACAGGCAGAGGGCAATTTGAGTTATTTTAGCCACTATGTACAAGATGCCTTTTCATCTGAAGTTTCCTGTCTGTTTTCATTTATGTACTTTAAAAACAAGAAGTAGCCCCTCCTGCTTTCTTAACCAGAATCGCTGCTTAGTGTACAAGTACCAGCATCTTACTTCTCTGTCATCTCAAAGTACTTGTTGTCTGGCTATGCTACCTTGAGTTATTAAAGATCTGTTCTGGGAGGAGAAGCCTGAACTCCATACCCAGTTGCTGAGGTTTTCCTTTGATTCAGCCACTTAGAGATGAAATGAGACCTTAGAGGCTAATGGAGCGGATAGAGAAACGTGTGCTAGACTACCACAAAATAGTGGACTCCAGTTATAAATTGCATGCACCGTCATCGATGTTGCTGTTTCTGATGAGTGGGCTGAGTTTTCCCTAAGTTCATATATTGTACGTTTCATCAATAAGTGATTGGCCAAACCATGATGAATCCATGTTATTAAGTAGGAGAACAATAACAGGTCATGTTAACCAGCCTGTGCCAAGCCATCTGCCTGATGTTTACTTTTTTGAGTACTATCGTGTGTTCAACAGGGTACAAAGCCTGAAAAAAGAAATGCCGATCTAAAAATAGTGTCGGAGAATCTAGAGCACACAGGACGCTTAAGATGAGATTTGTCTTGCCTAATGCTAAATGTCTTACTGTTTTCTCATTCTGTAAGTATTGAAGATGAGTTAGGCACCTATTTTTAGCAAAGGTGATTAGTTCAGGCTGAAATATTTAACTTAGTGTCATCTGAGTTAGGATGAGATTCATCTGACCCCTCAAAGAAGAATGTGGTAGTGACGCATCTTAAACTCTTCGGAAGTTTCATGTGAACCAACTTCTTTTTATTGTTTTGGGGTTTTTTAGTGCTTTTGAAGTTAGACTGATGGAATAAAAGGCCCCTTCGTACAGAGTTCTTCACTGTAACGCCAGAACGAAGCTTACTGAATCTTGTGTAATCCAAGAACAAATAAAATTAAAGAGGAAAGAATGTAACTTGTTTCATTCACCTTCTTGCATTATGTTTCACATAGGTCTGATATTCCATTCTTCTGGAATTACATATTTCACTAATCTAAATGGGAGCTTGAATGTATGAGGAATCAGTTTCTTTGTTCATAATATGTAAAATGCCAGCTTAAGTATGAGAAGAGAAATTCAGGTATGAAACAGGGCTTGTAATCCATCTGCTGTGCTGTGGTACTCCTATTTGAGATGGCCTGCTCCAGCTCCATAGTCTTAATGACTCTCTCAATGTTATATTTTTCATTAAACAAACAAAACAAAATAGGCATACAACAACAAGATCAAGCCTTTTTCCGTGTTCCAGATATTTCGATTCCTAGATTTTGAATATGGTTACTGAAAATCTGGCAGGAGTTAGCATGAGAAAAGATGGAATTTGAATATAAGCCCTGCGTATTTAGAGACTAGTTTTGGAATAATTCAACACATGGTTTCACGTCATATCCAGTCTCATTAATCTCTGTATCTTTGGGACTGGAATAAAGTAAACCCAAGCGTTAGAAGGCCATCAGTATCCCGTAAGAGGCTGGTCAGTGTACCGCTGGTTTACCTGACTCTGCTGTAGAGGAAGAAATGATGTGAACAGCTCTGCCACCTGAGCACGCTTCTTACATCTCTGCTTTGACTGTTCTCTGCGCCTTTTTAGAAGTCAACAAACTCTGATTTTGGCAGTTTGGGGAGGAATCTGAGTAGCTGTTCGTGGAACCTCAGTGATGGGGTTTAGCGAGCGAAGATGCGGATGTGTGTTTGACATGGTACAGAGCGCCAGCCATCCAAGCAGCGGAGCGATGCTTCGTTTTTCAGCAGTCTTCAGAGGGATGGAGTTTGTTCAGAGAAACAGACCGTACAAAGACTGAGAGACTGGTGACATTCTTCTGGCAAGAGAACAATATGAATTATCTCATTGCTCAAATTCCAGTCTGCGCTTTTGTTGCTGTTGGGTTTAGTGTGTTGTATGGAAATCTCAGGTACACAAGCGAAGGAAGGCAGTGTCTTTTATCAAACTAAGACAGTTGTAAAAGGTGAGCAGGCTTTGGGCAAAAGGTGCTTTCATTAAATCTGGCATAGAAGGATTTATTATATATATCTTTAATATAAGTTTTTGGGTTTGGTTTTGGGGTTTTTTTTTAGGGTTTTTTTTGTTTTGTTTCCTCAAAACCAGGACTGAGAAATTAAGAGATGTGGGGGTTGTTTCCTGCAAGATGTATTTTTTTTCCTGTTCTTAGTCATCTTTTTTGATATGAGTTTATTCTGGTGCTTCATGGTTTGGTGTTTCCACTCAGTTTCAACAAGCATATTTGCACACTGGATGAGCATATCAGGTTTTAGGATGCACACATGTGAGATGCATTGATTCAGAGGGTGCCTCTGTGGGGAGGCATTAAAAGCTGAAGTTGGAAGGATATGTTGGCTGTAGAAATACCTTGAAATCTTTTTGGGGTTGGTTTTTTGTTGGGGTTTTTTTTGGTGTTTTGGGGTGTTTTTTTAGATTTGTTTTTCAGTCTCTATTTGGTGTTTATTGGTCTATGGCACACTTGTGTCTGGTTCTGAATTTGGTGAAATTTGGGAGATGGGGTGTTGTTTAAATGCTAACGGGGGACTTCTTTTTCAAAGTTTTGTGTATAAGTAGTTGGCTAGCTCTTAGAAAGCTGTTGCACTTTTTTCCTACATCAGATGAGTATAGAAAAGTGCTTCCGTCAAAAAAAAAAAAAAAAAAAACCAAAACAAACAACCCACCAAACCTAAAACAAACCATACCCCAAACTGAAAAACCTCACTCCTGTCCAAGTATACTGTGTGTGTGTATATATATAGTCTGTATATGAAAATATAAATATAGAATTTTAAAAAAGGCAAATAGAATGGTCCTGTATCCCTGCTATGTAGGACTGTAGTGAATCAGTTGTTCTTGCTGTTAGTAGTGAACTGGCATTGAGAGGCTACAGAGAAAACAGGGAACACTATTACAGCAGATACCCAAACACCAGTGTAAAGTATAGTCCTTGCCTCGTGAATTAACAGTCTAAATAAATGAGTCAGACTAAAAGAAAGTGACAAACACTTAATGTTCAGTATGGTGGTTTTCAAAAGCCCTTTTAAATCCCAGTTTTCTTAAAATACTCTAGTGGAAAGGTTTGTAACATTTTATTTGATACAGTGAAGATATTAATGGGCTAGGAGGTAAGGCGCAAAGGGATACTGTAAAAGGAACATCTGAAGTTTTATCTATTAAACAGACTTTTCCAGTCCCTTTTTTTTTTACATGGTTTTTGAACTGTGCGTTCTGGATATCATTTAACTTTCCCTTGCAACGGTTTTCCAACTTCAGCTATTATATGACCATAAAGCTGTGCTTTTGGGATGAGATTTAAAATTTCTTTTTATAATTTGTGAGCTGTGTCTTCCTGTGTTCAGAAAGCAGCTACCATAGTTTCTCAAACTACTGCTTTACACATGAGGATTTGGAAGTGATTACGCTATAGAAGTTGCTGTGAGGAGCAAACTAGAGTCTCTTCTCTCATGGCCTGAAACTGTAATCACTTCAGAGATAAATTTTTTTCAAATGCAAATTGTTTCTATGAATTCTACAATACAGCCTTCGGTCTCCAACCAAGGCACTGTGAAGTATGTTTGTAGTAAGAAAGATCATTCATCAAGGTGAAGAAAGTGAATGACGACTGCTTTTTCCTCCCTTCTGTGTCATGCAGTTCAGAGCAATGCTGTTAAGGAATGGGGGGGAAGGAAGGACAGACTTGGGTGCACATGCTCATTCCTTCCTGCAGCAGTGCTTTAAGAAGTTGTGAGCTTTTTAAAGTGATTTGTAGAATTCTGGTAAATCAAAATTTTATTGCTCAAAACTGGGATAGTAGTGTGGTGGTTGATTCTTTTCTTTTTGTGGGTAACCAAGGGACTGGTTCTGAACGGGCAGTGATTATTGTCCACATTAAGACCAAACAGTGAACACAAGGGGGGTCTTTTTTTTTTATTATTTATTTTAATTTTTTTGCAGCTGACTCAGCCAGCATCTAGAAGAGTCACTAACAGTAAAAGTTGATTGTATTAAATTTGATGAGACATGATAGCAATAATAGCTCTGTACCTAGGTTCTGAGGCTGTCTGCTGCTTTTCTTAATGCTGGGGCATGCTGTGGCAATTAGGACTCGGTACGGCAAAGTGAATATAGCCATATGGCTGTGGCTATTCTGCCAGCTCCCAGAAGATCTTACAGGAGCAAACGGTGTCTTGTCTCTGTCCTGGTTCCCCATCCTCTCCTCTTCTCCCATTTGTCCTGCCAAGGAAAGGGTAGCATCCACGATGTGCACCGGTGTGGCAGATGACATCAGCAGCTTCGTATGGGATGCTGCTGTCTGTGACTAGGTAAGTCACTGCGTGGTTTTATTCCTGTAGGGAAAACAAAAAGACCTCTGGCCTTCAGAAGTCATCAACTGGGCAGACAAATTTGATATTAACTGAAATTAAATTACCGTGCTTGTCAGCACACACAGGTGGTGTGTGGATCTGTGTGATGTGTTCTCTATTCGTAAATGGCTTCTCTGAAGAAGCTGCTGTTGATTAGGCTCAGTAATAGTATAGACAACCTGAAGTGTATGCTTGAGCAGTCTAAACCGAAGCTATTCTTAATATGCTGTGTTGAAAGAAGGGAATCCCTGAGGATCAGTGTCTGACTAGTCAACTGGGAGCGGCACCCAATAAAGCCAGTTGATTTCGGGGCCGTCCAAAGCCCATTTACAGAGAGCACATGTATTCTTCTAAGGTTCCAGGTCAGTATTGATCTTAGAAAAGTTTGACTGGAGTGTCTGTAAATTTTGGTGTTTGGGACTTGTATAGAGGAACAAACTACAGTAAAGTCAGATGCAAGTGTGTATCTTGAGGTAGATTAGACACACTTTAACATTTTTTAAAAATGTCATTTGATATATCCATAATGATCTCTGAATATAGAACAAATGCATGTATCTATATAGCTTTCCAAAATCACCTTGATCTGATGAAGTTCAGTCTGGCATAAGTCTTTGCACTTATTTTTAAAGTTATGAAAAAAATGTTTCTGTCTCAATTTGCATAATAGGTCAAAGGTGTTCTGGTTGTTTTCTGGTTTGTGGGGTTTGGGTTTTTTGTTTGTTTGTTTTCTAAAAAGAGCAGTCGGTGGTTTTTTTTTCTCTCAAATAACATTGTTCAGTTAAATACCAATGTTCAATACTAACTGAAAGCCTTGAGTAAATGCAAAAAATCAACTTGTGTGTTGATTCGGATAGATATTACTGCAGCCGTATGACTTGAGTCACAGCTGGGAAATACATTTTGCAACAGTTGAGAATAAAACCTATCTCGGTAGAAAACAAAGCAAAAAAGAAATACTTGTGTGTCCTACTGGTTTTAGTGCTGTTTATCAAAAAAAAATCAGTTTAGATAAGTGAGTTTTTTTCCAAATAATCATCTTTCCGAACAGTTAAGTGTCAAAAATATATTGCTCTCCCTGACAGGCTAATAATCGTTGCTCTACACACGGGCATAGTGCTTGTAAACCAGATAAAAATGTTGTTTCAATATGCTGCATCTTTACCATGCCAAATGTAGCTTGAGACTGTCGTATTTTTCAGGATGCAACCTTTTTCTGCCCTTAGAATTGTATTTATTTATTAGAGGCCATGTCCAGCTCTTTTTCTGCCACCTGCTCCAGCAGAGACCTGGGGTAAGTTCTGGACGCAGAAACCCCCCGCTGGCCTCAGGAGCTCAGGGGAAGGTGGTGGAGGAGCTCGTGGCCTGGGAGGGGAGGGGAGGTGCTGAAATATTGCAGTAGGTGGGGGGACCCTGCAATAGAGAACTGGTGGGAGAAGTAGGGTGTTGAAATGGGAGAAGCTGGGGTATTTTGGAGGGGGTGGCTATTAGGGTGAACTTTAGAATGCGGGATGAGTGGGAAAAACTGGGGTAGAAGAACTTGGGGAATCAAAATGGCTTCTGATGACCACTTTTTGGGGGAAGCTACTGTATTAAACATATTTTTGGGGTTCACTTTCAAATATGTTTTGATGCCTTTCTGTACACTGGTGAATTTCCATCTTTCCCAACTGTAAGTTAGACAGTTAATACCTGAGTTAAAGGCACATTGTTTGATACTCTGAAGTTGCAGACTTTGTTAAATAAACATGTTTTTGCCTGGAAGTATTTTATTACCTTGTTTCCTTAACAATAGAATGATCCATCTGTAGGGTCACATTTGGCTATCTTTGCAGAGAAGCATGCTACATATTTTTGTCCCTTTCCACACGCTCACAATTTGCAGGAGGAAAAAAAGATTCAGACTTTCCTGTTTGTGAGACAAGGAAGGTATTGCTGAGGAGATAAGATTTTGGAAGATCTTTTGGCTACTGCAATATGAAAAAGTCATAGAAATGTATGTGCTTTTTCTTCCTTGTCTGTCTGTGTTTTAACCCAGCAAAAATGTGCTTGCTTAGTTGTTTTATTTTGTCATCATAAGGTGCAAGTGATCTCATACATGAGCTAAATCAACAGCTTCACTTGCCTCAAGTTGACTCAAAGCATTGTAAAAACTCTCAAGCACAGTGAGAGCATAAAGAGTAGTTTCGGTGAAATGCAACTTTTAAACGAATGTGTGTGTGTCAGGAACTCAGTTCATTGCTTACAGTTGTACTGGAAAGAGACAACTGGTTGTATTCATGTCAGCTCTGCAGGCCTTGTCAGAATCTGAGTATCTTGGGACAACAGTTGGCAAAGCCAATAGACCGGTGAAGTCAGCGAGAACTGAAGTGAATAGGCTAAAACTCTGGACAGAACATTTTTCCTTCTTACTTCATACTTTTATCTGAAATCTTACTTTAGGAAATATTTCTTACTTGATTTTGAGAATAGAGAAAACGGTTTCAGTATTTCCCTGTAAAATCCTGCTGAAAATATTTTGAAAACTTTGCTTCTTCCTTGCACACCTGTAATCGGTTCTGTTTTTCATGTAATGCTCAGATCACTGCATGTTGATGTCAGTTAGTCGAATTAAAGAAATAGTGATGCTTTTGTTGTATCTCCCTTTATCTCCTGGAAATTAACTCTCTATTTCTCCGCCATGCTGCTCACGCATCTCACACCTTTTCTCATGTTCTTGGTGCAGAAGCCTTCAGATCCGAGTTGGTGGCTGCAATCATCTGAAAGCAATCAGACTTCTCTGTTCTTATTTTTTTTAACTTATTTTTTGCTCCTGTTTGATAATGCTGTTCAAGAAGATATTCGAAGTCAAGGGCCAGGTGACTGAAGCCATGAGTTGCTGTCGGTAAGAAGGGGAAGGTGGTCGTGCTCCTGTCTAAAGAGCAGGGAAGGAGGTGGTAGCAGGGAGTGTGCTTTGTGGATTGGAGAAGAGTCGGGCAGTCTCTGCTTTTGTTATCTGCACCTTTTATGTAGTTAATTAACGAGTTTAATTCTTGTCATTTGCTTATCTTCCGTGAGCTTAATTGCTTGGCAAAGACTTTGTTTTACTGTGTATTAACTGCTGTCAGGGTTTTGCATTGAGAACATGACATTTATGAATGTTTTACATTATTGTTTTCTCCCCGGCCTCATAAGCTGAGTTCAAGCACAAGAAGTGGAAAAGGCTTCACAGCAATGCCAGGTGGAGGGTCTTGGTTAGTTCCTGGTAACGTTTGAGTCACAGTATAGAGGTAGGTTGGTGAGCTGCTGGTCGAGTCTGTGACCTGTAAACTAATTCAGAGATGCTTCCTCGGAGGGAAACTCAGCTGACGGGGATCTGTGCCCAAACAGTTGGAGCTGAAAGGTGGTGGGTTTTTTCCATGTTGACTTTGAAATAGTAAATGTCCAGCTTATCCAGGCAAATAAATCTAAGGAAGACTTATCAACATTGCAGACACCTGGATCTTCTTAATGACAATCCATAAGATATCACTGATTACAATCATAATTTAAAATACATGAAAAAGACCAAAGTATTATGGTTTAAACTGATTTCGTGCTTGGTCTCTAAATTCCCATGCAAAACAGTGAAGTTGGAATCACAGCCAAGGGCAAATAACAGTGCCTTCAGGTCATCACAACCCTCGTGAATGCAAGAGTTACCATCTCCCAGTTTTTATAAAGCTGAGAAGTGCTGAAATGCAATAAGCTAGAGCTGAGATGAAAGCTATCCAGCGTGCAGGAGCTGCGAAATGTGAAACTGAGGTCTGCCGCCTTGTATGTGGAACTGAAGACCCTGCCGTCCTTGAGGTCTCTGGGATGTCCGACCCTCCTGGTAGGGGTTTTCGTATTGTCTCTGTCAGCTTTTGGGAGGTCTGTTAGTTTGTGTGCTCTAACCCAAGGAGAGAAGGTTTGCTACTGTGTCTAGGTTTGTCTGTTAGCCAGGAAAAACTATCACAGTGTTAGAGGCCAACTCAAACCACAGTCATGTCATTTGCTCTGGTTCCCCGAGTAGGAGCCTTGCCTTACAGCAAGACTTCCCTTGATTTTCTTACTGGGCTGGATCAATGGCTAATAAATAACACTCTGAAACAGAGAAGGGCCATGGCTACTCCCCATTGACAAGCTGGGTATTAGCTAGCGATTCTGTCCACAGAACAGTAGCTGTTGAAAATAGTCACACAAACTCCTTGCTATACCTGGAGCAATGCATTAAGAAACAGAAGTCATCAACAAGACAAGGACTGTTCATTAGGGATAGGTTTTGCCTCGTTTTTCCTCAACACTGTGTTATGCACTGCTGCTTAAAGCAACAGTATATTGCATGCTCAGAGGCTACTGCTTATACAAATATTTGCAATATTGGTGGAGATGATTCTATAAAAACTGTTCTTGGCTGGTTGGAGACTTCAAAATTTGAGCTCCCAGTAGTGCCTTTGTCTGGGGCAGGCTTGAGAGTGTGTTGGGTGGGACTGATTCTGCTTGAGAAATATGAGGCTAATCTGTAATTTTTGTCGTCTTCCTTGTAGTTCCAACAACTGAGAAACTGCTCTGCAATACGGAGATTATAATGGGTCTCAGCAGAGAGTTGGAAGAACACAGTCTGGAACTAGTAGTGTATAACTTCAAGTTCAGGGGTAGGAAATAAATTTAAATATGGAGGCTATGCATTTTACGGAGGGTAAGAGTGCTTCTGAATAATTTTGCAGTTCAGTGCCTTCATACTGTGACCTTGTACAGTGAGTAAGGATATTTTATATAAACTTTTTTGCTATGCTAGAAGACTTGTAAAAAAGACTTTTAAAAATCAAAAATAGTGTCCTCTCCTTGCTTCTAATAAAAGTCACTTAACTCTAGAGTGATTACTACATGAAGCATTAGCTGCCTTGTGATAAAATGTGAAATGGCCATAGTAGTACATTTTATTCATTCTGTTTCCTCCTTCTGAATGATTAAATGCTTTACTGATGAATGAATTTGCCCTTTCAGCAGAAGGTATTTATACCATGAATAATTCTATTGCCATTAGAAAATGCCAAAGGAAATATTTCTGCAGACATTGCTGTTGATTTTTATTTTTTTAGAAATAAAATATGAAACATAAGAGTTGTAAGTATATGTTTGGGTTTTTTTTATTGTAGAAGCTTTTTTGAATTCAGAGACTCTTTTTGAAAATGACAAATGCGGAAAAAACATATAATTACTTTCTCCTTCAGAAAAATAGTGTGCATAATTGTTTGAATGCATGTATTTATATACACAGGCAAGCTGTATTGTGTACCTTAGTCTCTCATACCTGACTTGCATGTAGACTAGCCTGCTCAGTGGGAAGTCTGCTGAGGTCTGTGTGGTTTCACACTGGGTGCTGAGCATTGCAGGTGACTGACCTGTAGGATTTGCCTGGAGGTGTGAAATACCCCGTGTAGTGGTTGTGGCGGTGTAAAAATCTTCGGGAACAGCTGCCGCCATGCTCTGGGGCAGCACCCAGTGCCATCAGCAGCATTGCCATTAGAGTCAGTCTGGGGTTGCTCCCAAGGGACTCGTGTACAGAGAGAGAAAATCAAAGTGTACAGAACCATGGTTTTACATATGTAACAATAAAAGGAAGGCTGAGGAACACCATGATGAAACTAGTGTGAAAGCAGATGTGAGACTGATAAAAGGATGTAAAAATGGAGAAACTCGGCTAATGCACAATGAAATACTGTTTAAATTGTAGTGCCCTCGTGGTCAGTGTCCTCTGAGTTCATGTGCTGTGCAGCAGCTGTGAGAACCAAATGATGACGGCTCTTTCCTCTGGCCTCCCATGCCCGGGCATGGAGTACGGCTCACCTGCTAAATCTACTCACGGAAATGCTGAAACTGCTTGGGAGGCAGTACTATAACTTACGCTGTCTTACGACTGTGCTACTGATTAAGTGTTGCTGATCTTCGTGTCGGATCAGAGCTTTCGCTCTGTGTATTTTGTCCTTAAAGAATACAGATGGTTTTCAGCAGCAGGATCTACAGGCCATGGTGCACGGCTCTAATTCATCAAGATCATGACTTGAGCATAATGCAGGCATGCCTCCCTACCTCCTCTTTTTCAATTTACTTTATTCAATAATGCTAGCTGCCGGTGATGTTTAATGATGTTTAATTACTGTTTGTTGATCCTGTCAGGAAGTTTCCTTGGGCTGGGGCAGACATTTCTAATCCAACTGTTTATTATTGGCTCATGGCTGATTATAATTTTGAAAATATTGTAAGAGCATGGGAAATCCAGATAATAACACTTAATAATAGTTTTAATGCTTAATCAAGCTGAGCATTTTCATTTACATATATTACCTGAAAAGCTAATGTAGGCCAGCACTGATTGGCAATGGCAAGGGTTAGTTTCAGGTCCCAGAGGTCCTTTGAAAATTATGAAACAATTGACTTCTCTGGGTGTGGACATCCAAAAATGTGGGAGGCAAAGCTATGCTGTTTAGTCACTCAGTGAATCAGATTTACCTGTTGATAAGAACTGGGTTAATGTATGTGTTTTTTAAAAAAAAGAACTTCTTGGAGAGCAAGGAGAACTAATGCTGGTGAGGCAAGACCAATTCCCTGTTGACCTCAGCTGCCTTCCCTCCTGCTCCATCAGCCTGCCATGTCTGAAGCCTTCATTGGGTTTACTGGGGCAGTACCAGCAGCATCTAGTCTTTATGGTTTGTCTGCAATTACTCCTCATTTACAGGTTGTTGTACAACATAGAAGAGTCCCACTGGCTGGCGGGTTGATTTGTTGCACCTGGAAAGGGCTGTCAGTTGTTGGGACTATGCAGTTTATCCCACCTTTAAATAGTTGCTGCTGTTTTTCAGAGGAGGCCCTAGAGTGCTCATCTCTAAGGCTGTGCAGTCAGCTGCTGCCTGCTGCCCTTAGCCTTGCCTGTGGTAGAAGCACATAGTGGTTTTGGACTTGGACAAATGCTGTGGCAATTCCCAAGATCCATGTCAGTGCTTAGCCACAAACAGAAGATGTCTTGAATGATTTTTTTTTTTTTCTTTCTCCATGTTTAAAAAGTAACCCAAAAGCTTCCTGGAGTCCATCTGTATTTTCACTACTGGTGCTGCAAAATACTGCAAGAGTGCTGTAGGGTGCATCCAGATTGACTTGCTTATCCTAGCTATAATGGGTACAGGTGCGTTGCCTGTATGCTTTGCAATATGGGGATCATATTTATGTTTATACCAACTTTAAAATTTAGGTAGCCTTAACAGATATGCTTCCCAACTTTCACAGCTCATGCACGTAAAGAAAACCTGTTTAGGCCTGGGTAATTATTTGCTGATTCACCAGCCAATACTGACAAAATTACTGTTCCAGTCTTTAGTTCTGTAGGAAAATACACATGTATTTATGCAGTATATGTATGGGGTACACATATGGGTATGTTATGTAGAATCATAGAATAGTTTAGGTTGGAAGGGACCTTTAAAGGTCCCCTAGTCCAACCCCCCTGCAATGAGCACGGACATCTTCAACTCGATCAGGTTGCTCAGAGCCCCGTCCAGCCTGACCTAGAGTGTGTCCAGGGACGGGGCATCTACAGCCTCTCTGGGCAACCTGTTCCCATGTTTCACCACCCTCATGGCAAAAAATTTCTTCCTTCTATCTAGTCTAAATCTACCCTCTTTTAGTTTAAAACCATTACCCCTCATCCTATCGCAACAGGCGCTACTAAAAAGTCTGTCCCCATCTTTCTTTTAAGTCGCCTTTAAGTACTGGCAGGCTGCTATAAAGTCTCCCTGGAGCCTTCTCTCCTCCAGGCTGAACAACCCCAACTCTCCCAGCCTGTCCTCGTAGGAGAGGTGCTCCAGCCCTCTGACCATTTTTGTGGCCTCCTCTGGACCCGCTCCAACAGGTCCACGTCTTCCCTGTGCTGAGGACCCCAGAGCTGAATGCAGTACTGCAGGTGGGGTCTCACCAGAGCGGAGCAGAGGGGCAGAATCCCCTCCCTTGATCTGCTGGCCAGGCTTCTTTTGGTGCAGCCCAGGATATGGTGGCTTTCTGGGCTGTGAGCACACATTGTTGGCTCATGACCAGTTTTTCATCCATCAACACCCCCAAGTCCTTCTCCGCAGGGCTCTTCTCAATCACTTCATCCCCCAGCCTGTATTGATAGCAGGGGTTGCCCTGACCCAGGTGCAGGACCTCGCACTTGGCCTTGTTGAACCTCATGAGGTTCACATGGGCCCACTTCTTGAGATTGTCCAGGTCCCTCTGGATGGCATCCCGGCCCTCAGGTGTGTCAGCCACACCACTCAGCTTGGTGTTGTCTGTGAACTTGCTGAGGGTGCACTGGATCCCGCTGTCTGTGTCACTGATGAAGATATTAAACAGTACTGGTCCCAATATGGACCCCTGTGGGCGTCCATATGTACGTATAGTATATTACAGAATGTGTGTATATATATTTACATTCATAGATCTCAGTAAAATCACTGAAAACTACGCAACATAAAACATGTCAATTTTTATTGGTTAAATTCTGGCCTTTAAATGAGAACAAGAGTTTTGACGCTGACTGCAACTGCTCTGAGACTTCACTCTGTGCTTAGTATCCTGTTTGTTGGTATACCTCTAATCTTGTACATACACGTGCATAGCTTCTAAAACCAGGTAAGTGTAATTACAATATTAGGACATGAACAATCTCAGTGTTAAATATTTCTGTAAGACTTTTTGCAAAATGTGGGCCCCAAGCATCATTACAAATGATCTTGTAATGATACAGTACCTTAAAAGTAGAAAGATGAAGGTTAAGAAGAAGGAAAACCATAGGATTGGTCTTTTTTTTTGCTTTTACTAGATTTATAATGAAGTAAAAGCTTCCATTCACAGGCAAGCATGTATGTCTGTTCTTTCCATTTGGAAACAGCAATATCTAATCCTTTCTCCTGTGTAGTGGAAGACTGGAAGTGTTGTAGACTTTCCTCAGCTTTCACTTGAAGTATATGTTTTTATATCCTGTACCTTTTCTTCTTGGTCAGCTCATCCGGAATTTCAACTTAGTGGATATTAATAAAAATAGTAAAGATTTCTGGAAGTTCAAAAAAAATCCACAACCAAACCAAACCACCTCTTCAGTATTTGGATCTGAATACATTTTATCCTTCATAGTTGTTTCTTAAAGTCATTGAGCAAAATAGGGCAGAAAAGAGCTGGTATATTTGAGGTAAAGAAACCCAGACAATAATGGTACATAGAAAAATCTCTTCAGGTCCTCTTTGCTGATCAGAAAGAAAAATTGATGCAATTCTTTATTTTTAATGTGATTTTTACAGATTTCATTTGTGATGAATTTTGATAAGCTTCTACCTATTGTGATTAAGCCCTACCTCTCTATACTAACCATTACAGTGAGAGAAACAATTTTTATTAAAATACTTGAAAAACAAGTTGCTATCAACCTATTATGTGTAGGTACCATTCATAACATGTTTGTTGACTTTTATGATTGCAACTTAGTTAAATGATTTATAATGTTATGAACCATTCAGGCTATTAATGGCACTTCTGTCTTGTAAAATGAGCCAAAAATCATATGTCTGAAATTTGTTTTCTTTTTTTTTTAAAAATGTCGTGAGAATAGACAATAGCCTGGACCAAAGCAATAATACAGTATGGAGCCAGACAGACTGAATCCTGTATTTGAGGGTAATATGAAAGGTTATTATCCACCCTTTCCTTAATCTTCCTGTACCAGAGAGCACAGATAAGGTGTTTTCAAGCGCTCTTCAATCTATTGAACAGTGGCAGCCATTCATCAGGATCTTGCCATTGACTTGTCACAGTAATGATCTTGCAATGCAGTAAGGAAATTCATAGTCTGATTCTTTTGCTTTTGGGTTAACTTTAATTAACTGTGCCAGATTGCTGGGTCAAAAGTTTGACTGGCTGACTGCATGCTTTTTTTATAAACATTTTGAAAACGTAAGATAACACAAAAAAAATCAGAATGGCATTATCTGAGTAGCTTGATAAATTTTCTGATAATGCAACAAAAGGAATATGCTGGAATGACATCTTGTAGATGCCTGCACATAAGAATGTGGTTTGAGTTAAGTTCCTAATTAACACAAAAACGAAGTCATTTGATTTTCCTCCTGAAATATCTTTGCTTGCATCCAAATAAGTGTGCAGGCTGCCTTTATCTGGTACATGAAAGTTTCCATTTCATGACTTATTTGTAAGAATAAGCCCTTGTGAACAGCAGGGAAGCCTAAAAACTGCTTCTTTTAAAGTGCTCCTCAGCCTCAAGTCCTTCAAAGAAAATACTTTTTTCACTGTGCATCCAGTGACCCTCTGGAATAGTTAGTGACATGTTTCAGACTGAAATAATTGTTAATAGAGTTGATATCTCAGAGTTTGTTTTCTCATATTGGAATGGACAAAGGATCTAAAGACACACTAGAAATATTATTTGAAAATTCATTTGCTTGAAAAAAACCAACTTCCAGCAATTTCCAGACCATTACATTTAAATTGACAGGTGTGATTGTAACCAGTCTGAAAGGAGAGCATGGGTTATTCCTGTTCATGTCAGTGGTGGTTGAATTTGTGTTTTGAAATGCAAAATTTGGTCTTTGGTGCACATCTGTATTTTGAGGAAATACATTCTATCCCTGTAGTAAGTAATATGAAATGTTTCCCAGTAATCCTGCTGTTAAAGGAAGCAGGATGACTGGGTTTTAGTAAGTGAAGTCTGTGGAGAGTTTGGATTTTCTTTCGCTGGGTATGCGGTGTCAAACACTATGTGGGGGGTTACAGCTAGCATTTTTCTGGGCCTGAAGTTGTAAATCAGAATCTCCGATTCTCTCCTTGTCACTATTTCCCATTTTTCACCTACAGCATTTCTGGAGAAAGGAAGCTGCTATGAACACTCCTGCCTGTCCCAAGACAAATTTATCATGAATGGACAGAAAGTGTTTTACAATTTTTGGTCTAAAAGTCAAATGAGTTATCTCTCTACCAGGGTCTGCTTGTGTTGGAGATGGCAGCAGTTATTTCCTCTGTTCTTTGACCTTGCCTTTGATCAGTGGGTTTAGGGGAGCATTTTTTTGGTAGCCTAGAAAGATAAATTTTCTTCAAACTCAGTATTAAACTAGCGCTTCTAGGGTGGAGGAAGCATAGTCTTGGAAAATCACCCATTATAGACAAAACCTAAGTAACTTGTAAATATGAGGATTAGTCACAATTGGATGCAAATTCTAGTTTGGACAGCACCATATTAGTCCAAACCCATTTTTTGTCTGCGTTTTTCCCTTGGGTGCTAAATTCTTTCTGGTTTCCCCACACTACGTTGTTGTGTTGAGCCATTTAATCTGTTGTCCAATGAAGATTTTCAGGTTCTACACCTAACTGTAAAACTCTTAACATGCAAACACCAAAGGCTTTGACTAGAATATAGACAAAATTTCATTCCAGCATTTTTCAAAACCGTCATTATAAATTAGTTAGTATGTTTATTTTCCCTTGGTATAAATGAAAGAAATCTGTAGATCAATGGAGCAAAATACCCGCAAAAACTGTAAACCCCACTGTGAGCCTCTTCCCAGTAGAAGGTAGGAGAGTGTACTGGGGAAGGTACGCATTTGCTCTGCTCTGACCTTCTTCCCTTGGCTATGGATACTCAGCAGCTGCAGAAAGGACCTTGCGCTTAACAGATTTTTGGCTTTAGTCAGCGTAGTTCTTATGGGAACACTTTGTGTTTGGTGGGGTTTTGGTCAAATCACGCTTGTTAGCAGTCAAAGTCCCACTGCTGCCTGGGGTGTATCTGCCCAAGAGCCCGACATCCTCCTCCAACAGCCTGGCTTCCTGCTCCAGCTCTGCCTCAACCGTGCGAGCATATTCAAACCCAAATGTCTGTTTTTGTATTGTAACCCTATGATAACCTTGAAACAAGTTGTTTTTCTGTAGGCCACTGTTTCCAGTGCCAAAGAATTAAATTTTCCTAGTTAACCTCACAGGATGTCTAGGCGGGTGGTTTTTTGTTTTAAGTTGGGTAAAAAAAATACCATTTTCTCTGTTGGAGTATTACTGAAAGTGTTAAAAAAATGTTTTTGTGTTCTCTCCTTATCTGGCATGTTTGATAAAGACTGCTTTTTAAGACTTGCTGGTGAAGACATCATCCTCTTCTGATGGTTTCGTTTTGGTTTTGTTTTTTTTGGTTGGTTTGGTTTTGTTTTGGTTTGTTTTTTTTCTGGGTGAAGGTCCTGTTTTGTGTGGTGTCTGTTTGTGTTATGTTTTAGTAGTGTCCAAGGCCTGTTTCAGATAAACCAGGCACAGTGACGTCCTTCAGTTGGGAATGATACACACAAATTATATGTCACATTCTGCTGAGCCAAATGTGCCAGTACAATATGTTTTAAAGTGTGATTGCTCTTTAACTTACTTCTAAAAACTTGACTGCAGAGAGTGGTATTAAAGTAGACTATTTGGTCAGCATGTAAAGGGAATTTTGCCTGGTGATAGCTGGAGAATGGTGAGCAGTGACAAAGATTTCATTATGTATAACACTTGTTGAGTCTTGAAGCAAACCTTGAAAGAACCCCAATGGTTTTTGTTCCACGTTTGCTGACTTCAGCACTCTCATTAAGGGTGATCTCTCACTGATACCATTGACAAAAACTATTGGGAAAGGAGAAAAGCCAGAGGGACTGCCATCCTGCAGCATTAGCTGTTGTGAAGGATGCATTGGGAAAGTTTGTGAATGCCCAGCATCTGTACAAGCAATGCATTTTGCTTGCGTAGCCAGCCTCCTGTTGACTCACTTATGGGGAGTGATAACAAAAGAGTAATGGCACCGATTAGCACCGAGGCTGATGTTACTTAGTGTCTTGGACAGGAGTATAATGTCTCTCTAAATACAAAAATCCTGGAAAGCAATTTATAAATTATGCCCTCAGATTCATTGAAAATGTCATCTCTATCTATTCTAAAAAACATAAGTGTTTATGATTTATTATTCTCCCAGTCCGTGGTTAAAAAATGTATGTATGTGCTTTAGTGAAATGTGAATATTAAGATCTGGATGGATGGCAGGATGTCTTTATTACAGAACTAAGAGCATCAGTGACTGTACTGGCATATCTAAGCTGTAATGTCATGTTGATTAATGTACGAAAAGTTGGACTGATGGGAAGGTGCATAGCGAGTAGAAACAGTAAAATATAATTAAGACAAGACAGGCAAGTGGGGGTTTTAGGGATGTATACCCTAGCTCACCAGACTGTTACGGTGAACATTGTATTAGAGAGCATTGCTTTCTATAGGCTTTCAGAATGGCTTAGTAGCCAAAGACATTATCAGATTTATGATGTTTCCTGAAGTTAGAAAACAACATATTGCCGTATTCTAAGCAATAATGAATAGTAGTCTACATAAGTTAAAGCATTCTTTGGCTTTCTTTTCCTAACATAACATTTTGTGGTGATATGTTTTTAAAAAGCAGAAGAGAACACTTACTATGTGGAGCTGTCATGAAGATAAATTGTCTGCTTCTACCTCCATTGAAACTCAGGCTAAACTCTACTTGCCTTCAGCTTGGAAGGGACCAGTTAAAAAAAGAGAAAAAACAAACAACAAACCAACAAAACCCAAACAAACAAAAAAAACCAGCCCCAAACAAAAAAACCCTCAAACCAAAACACCCCCCACCCCCCCAGCCTCTTGAAAATCTTGATTGGTTCAGGGCTCTATTTTGCAGTTCATGGAATCTACTGAAATCAGAGATGGTTATTTAACCCTATGACAGATGGAGCCAGGATGTCTGTATCATCAAAGAGAGGAAAAATGAATTGTGAGTGAGCACAGAAGTCAGTAAATATGAGAGTAATTGGAGTGGGCATGCTGAGAGGATAAGGAAGGATACATTGCTGTCAGGTTTTTTTCAGCCATCAGCTTTGAAGCCAGCTACTGGTCTGTGGAAGTGACCTCTCCAGGCTAAGCTGAAAGAGGTTAGAGGGTTATATAAACGCACAGGTCTATATAAACCTTTCAGGGACGCCTATCTAGAGTGTTTTTCATGACAGCAGGACAGATGTGCTTCTTGCAGAGGACAAACTAGATGATCTGAATTTGTCTTTACTTCTGGAGGTATTTTACAGCTTGACCTTGGCTGGGAGCTGGAGTTTTCCATATACTTTGAGGGTTTCCTCTGGCTTCTGTTATTAAGATCAGGAAAAAAGAGGCTTGATTAAATATATAATTAAATTCTGCATCTTTGGAATGCTGAATGATACTCATTATTGGAAACATGAGGCAGTTAAGATAGCGATGGACTGGACTCAGGCTGTCAGGCTATAATATCCTTTTAACTATTGGAGGTGGAGCTTAAAACTAATTACCTAGTCTGTAATGCTCCCATTACAAAGCTGTTCCAGAACCTTGTTTGTGTGGTAGTCATAGATGGTCTACCAGCTTCCAAAGTAAGTGATTTTATAGCCATTACTGTCAGCATTAGCCTTTAGCTTAAATGACTCCTGTCTTTCAGTTTGTTGCTGCAAAGTGTTTTTTAGCTCTTGGAGTTTTTGTTTTGTTAGGTACATCAAACAAGGCAAGTTCTTTTGTTCTTCTGGTAAAATTGAGAACTGGGTCTGAGTATGTCTAGGCAAGGAAATTGGGCTAAGATAAAGCATAGCGATGAATTAGAGCAGGAACTAGAACAAGCTGAATGAGGTGTACTAGGAACTGTCTTGTTGGTAGTTAGTAAAGGCTCTTGTATGATCTACTCAACCTCCTTCCTTTCTGGCGTTTGGAATAGACAGAAGATTGAGAGTCTTTCCATTACATGAATGTCAGTAACTATTTGTGAAACCTCCCGGTAGAGTGTGTTTCTCTTTCCCTCCTGCTAATTCTGTGGAGCTCAACAACCTCCAGTTGTCCTCAGTTAGACTTAGTGCAAAATATTAGTGTAATGAATCTAAAAATCACTGTTGATGGTCCCTGTGACACATGTGATACCAGATGGTGGAATTTGGAGTTGGGTGGGCTTCAGCTTCTTTTTCAACTTCTAGTATATAATTTTATACATTGATTATACTGAGAAAAGGAGACAGCAGAGGGAAGGTGAAAACTCAAGTGCCCAGGAGTTAAGGAAATGTCAGTCTTCTAAGTTTTGTGCATGAACATAAAGCATGATTTGGCCTTCTGTTATAGGACTACAGCTGTGGAATTTGGGAGGAAAGGGGTTGTCTTTTTTCTCTCTTTTCAGATGGCAGTGGTTTGCAGAATTGGACAGAACATGCTAGATTTAATTTTCCTTTGATATTAAGGGACTACTGAATTGGAGCTTTTTTTTTTTTTGAGCAGTTGGTCCGTGTGTCTCCCTTTGAATATTTTTTTGCTTGTAAGTTTGTACCACATCTTGAGATGGCACAAAATAGATCTGGAGAAGCATAAGAGGGTAGCTGACATTATTTAATCAAATTACCAAAGCTGTTGTTTGATGGATTGCATCCTAACCTGGCTTTCCAGTTTTTCAGTTTGAGTTGTCTGCTTCCATGCATCATCTTCAGTTTGTTGGGAAATTGGTTTAACGTTGCTTTGGAGAGCACAGGGGGCCTGGGGAATGCTGGTCAGAGGTGAAGACGTGGTGTACACCATCAGCACGTGTCGGGCAGCCTCCTGGAGCCCTGCCTTAGAGTTGCCTGCACCTTTTCTGTTACAGCAAGTTAGCCAGCTCGCCTGCCTTTGTGTACAAGAGCTGTGTGAGTGGATGGCTGTGTTTGCAGAGAAGGAGTAGGCAAGTTGCCTAAAGAGATCTGGTAAAGGAGGAAGAAGATTCTGGCAGCAGGTGAGAGGTTAGGCTACCTGGAAATGCTTGCTAAGGAAAAGGTTTTTTCCCCTCCCTATCCTGGCACATTAACAACACGCGGTGGCTGTATGCTGTCCCTGACCACATCCTCCGTCCCTCCCAGTATAAGCATGTATTTAGGAGAATGGGTCCCTCCCAGGCCTCTGCCCTCCTGGTTTGAGGACTAAAGGTGCTAACTGGGGCTCAGCAGACAGTCAGGCTCTTGGTCCTGCAGCTGGATTTCAGCTGCTCGTTCGTGCTTGTTTGCCTGCTGCTAACAGTATCTTGAATAGCACAGGAACATTGCCTAAAATCACAGCTTCCATGTTTAATTAAAATTGATTACTGATTCAAGAGCTAGTTAAAAGAAGGAGGGGAAAATCAGCTAGAAGGCTTGGCTGAACTACATGGCTTTCATATAGATAGCTTTGCTCCTGATGAGCTGAAAAAATAGTTCCCCTTAAGGTAGGGCTTGGGGGTTTTATTTTTCAACTGTTAATCTTAAACCTTTAAAGTTAGCCTGAAAGAATGTGTTTATTTTTCTTGTAGAACTTGAAATGTCCCGTACTAAATAAACATATTGAACTCGAGGCCACTTCATATCATGAGCTTGAATTATCAGCAGAGCAGTACGAAAGATCTCCGTTCCTGTCCTGATAACAGTGATAGATGTGAGAGACCCTAAAGAAATGTATCTTCTTCTTTTTGTCAAAGAAACAAGAGTGCCCCAGGTCAATTCTGGAAGTTAAAAACAACGCAAAAAGCAATTAACTATTCATTACTTGTGTGTGAAAAAAATAATTTGTGATTTTTTTAATTTTTTTTTTGGCAGAAGAAAAATGAATTTGAAAACAATGCTTAGAATACAGGACCAGTTGCCATGTGCTATATTTACTGTTTTGAGTGAGGAAGCTGAAGGGGAATATAAACTTCTTGGGTTTTGTGCATGTCTGTATGAGTATAGTTATTTCACAGAAAGATTTATTGCCATGTAATCTTCCATGAATCATCATAGGTTTGTAAAAATAAAATTAAATAAGTGAGAAGGTTTGACTGCCAGAAGAGCAGTGAAGTGAGGACCTGGCTATTGAATTCATTACCATTTGAACTGGAAGATTTATTAAGAAATATCTAGTGTATCTTTTTAAATTCTATGCAAAGTTGTTGGTTTTATACCCACAGTAACATTTTGCAAAAGGCTAAAAATCCAACCAAGTAATGCTTAAGCCAACAACATCTGTTTATGCATTACAGCAGGAGCACTACTGAACTCTTGTAATGAGTTTTCCTCTATCCTTACCATGCCATAAGCCACTTCTTGCTTTTTGGTGTTCAGTGTAACTGCAGAATTTATTCCCAACATCTATTGTATTTCAGTTTCAAATAAGAGGTTTTGAACACTGAAGAATAAGTAGCAGCATCTGTTTGACCTCATTCATGATATAATTTCCATTTCATGCATCTCCCAAAGGATCAAAATGTCAGGAAAGCAAAAAGTATATTAAGACCAATCAAATAACACATAGCTGTGCTGAACTCCTTAAAAAGCTAGAAGTGCTTGTAAAGGAAATGTACCCTTGAAGTGATTTGCTGCTGTCTGGTATATGTTTAACTATACCCCTGTCAAGATCATTTCTTTACCTCTGTTAAATGGATTTTATCACAGCTAACCACTACAAAAAATTGAGGGTTTTATGAAAATGAGATATGATATCTGGCTTTCAAGGATCAGGTGAGACCACACCTTTTGAATTTACAGAACTAATAACTCCCATAGGGGAAACACTGATAGAAGGCAAGCATGCAAAGACATGTTTAGGTTTAAGGGTATGGATGGCGTTTGAACTCTAAACGTTTCCCACCAACTGAGCTGGATACAACCTCTACTCAGCCGAAATCTTGTAAAGTAAGACTAAAGATGGCCCAAAGTAACTAATTCTACTTCATGTTTCAACCCAGCAGACAGTTTTTGCGTCTCAGCTGAGGAGACCAGCCACTCTGCAGCGATAGCTTGCGGTTGCCTGCCTGTACCAGAGGAAGGGCATGAATAAATCCAGTGTAAGCGATGAGTAATTTCAGAGCCCTTTAGCTTGCTGTGGACAGTGCTGTTACCTGGCAGGTTTAATTGCCTATTTAATGGCAATCTCTCCCCCACCCCCCTTAAGTGCACCTTCTACAATCCTCTTTTATGATAACCTTGAAGGCCAGACGTCTGTTGTTAAATAGAAGAGCTCAGATGGAGCTACTCTGAGATGCAGGTAAAAATATCAATGTTATTCTGGTCCTACAAGACTGCATTTGAATTATTCTTTCCAGTGTTGGAAGAGATCTCCTTTGAGAGCCTGCCGTGGATTAGTGCTGGGGATCTGCCCTCAAAGAGAAGAGAGGCTCCGTGTCTTGCAGTGTCTGAGGGTGCTTTGCCAAATATTCGGGCAGTTTAGTGTTGCAGTCCTTACTAATACATATTTATTTCACATTTGGCAACTGTGAGGGGAGAAATAAGCATCCTGGACTCATAAAGCTTAAACAGCTTTAGCAGCATGAAAAAGTCAGGAGAATTTAAATTCCTGAAACACTACTACCTTTTCAGAAGCTCTGCCATTGTAATAAAGATTACTCTGTCAGGGAATCCTGGGTATTGCATTCATGGATCTTTTAAGTCAGTGCTGCAGCTGTGTCTGAGGAACTCTTTCAGAAAGTGAAATGAAGTCCTTTTTTGTCCTAGGTAT
Organism: Haliaeetus albicilla; assembly: GCF_947461875.1. Lineage (NCBI taxonomy): Eukaryota > Metazoa > Chordata > Aves > Accipitriformes > Accipitridae > Haliaeetus > Haliaeetus albicilla. Next base: position 32,031,608 of record NC_091496.1, read on the forward strand.
ATCATAGAGATCTGTCATTCTCATTTCCCAGAGACTTGCAAGAACGACTTTCCCTGCTGACACAAAATTTTTACTTCCTAGAGCCTTAATTTTTTTTTGAGGGTAGCTGAATTGGAAACCTTGTGCCTATAATACAGCTGTAGTCGTGCTGAGTAGCGGGTGCCCAGGAAGGGAGAGCAGCTTCCTTAGGTGCAACGTGCTGGAGAGGACACCTTCATAGAGCTTCCATTAATATGGACAGCACATACCAACTGGAATTGCAACCAACAGACAAATCCCTTGGATACTGTTGTGGCATGCGCATTACATAGCGGTGTATTTAATAAATTGGGTGTGGGAGTAAGAGCTGGGGAGAATACATTTCTGATTTCAAGGGGAGGGAGGGGGCATGGGTATGGGTTGACATAGAAGCAATGTGCTAATGAGGCGCTAAAATCTCTGTAGGCTCTACCCCCTCTTTTTACTAGAAAATTCATGCCTGTGGCAGTAATTTGAGTGATCCTGGGATCTTAGCCTGAAAGTGAGCTGCCTTTTCCTGTTCTCTCATTGCTGGCTGTATTTGTGTGCCCTTTGCCACAAGGGAGGGTAAGATGTCCTGCTATGTCTTGGCTCTTTTCATAAATTTGCTTCATATTTGGATGTTTTCAAAGTATTTTGCTACTTTTGCAACTTTTTCATAAGTCAGTGGCTAATTCCTCTTCAGCTCTTGCTTGTATGGGTAATCAGTTTCTTGATACACCCATAGAAAAGGCTGAGTTTGTATCTTTGGGAGTTGATCGCTGACCCCCTTTTTTTTTTTCCTCAGGACTAATCCAGTTCTTTAATGAGTTGCCAGAGGATGTTTTAGGCACTCCTTGTGCCAATTTCTAATAACATACTGTTCTTTACTTGCAACAGCAAGTATGCCTATCTTTGTTAGTCATGAAGAGGTTAGAAGCATCCTAGCAATTAATTCCTACTAGTACACATCCTGCCTCTCCACCTTATTGCAGCACTCAGGGCATGCATATTCAGCCTAAATACTGTACAAGCTGCAAAAAGACACTAAGACATTGATAATATAGTAGCATAGTTATTACCAAAACCTGTCTAGAAATATGAGGGGGGGGGTGTAGCATTGTAAACATAACAAAATTCGTGTACCAATATTTACTTTAGCATTGTAGAGGTTTAGAGAACAATCCTGTTCTCTACAGCTTCTTGTGCTGTTGTTCCTGTATTGCCTGGATATTCCTACATGAACAAGATGAGAGGCAATCAAAAGATTTCTATATCAAGAAAGGAAGGATGGCCAATAGTGCAACATGAGTTGCAACATGGAATTGATCCATGCTCCTATCTGTCAGTATTATGCAGTCACGAATCTATCAACTGATTTTTAACTCCTGAAGTAATGAGTTAAAAAATATTTTGCCATTGTTAAAAATAAGACAGAATCTTTTCATTATTACTTTTTGTTGAGTTTTGGGGGATTCAAACAAAATTTCTTGCTATATTGCTGATCAAAAAAGGAGGTGAAGGTTGAAATCTTGGGTATGCAGCATAGCAGTCAAAAGTGAAGTTTCTGCACTGTGGTCAAAAGAGCTTACAGCTTGGCTTTTAGGTACCACAATGCAGAGGAGTAAAGGTTGCAATTCAAAAAGAATTTGTAATAATTAAAGTTCTAGAATGTATAGGAATGCATGTAGTCAGCAGTGACATAGCACTTGTGTGCTTCTGGTACTAAGCCTGTCTTAATGTCAGGGAGAACACTTTCTTCTGTTTGCTCTGTTCCTGTTGCAGAAATTCCTAGTTTAGTTTTTCTTACTTACTCCCGCTAGTGACATTTGCTGAATGGGTAATGCAGCCTGCTCATTCTTCATCCTTGCATTGAATTTTTCTGTGCTGTAAAAATTTGCAGGTAAAGACAGCAGCGTGTTTTCCCTCAACAGCCACAGAAAGTGCTTTCCAACCTGGGACAAAAGTTGGTGTCCATGATTTGCCATTACTTTTGAAAATTGAGAGATATTGATCGGTGCTTGAACAGTCTGCTGCGGTAGGAGCTTTAGCAGAGTGTCCACCAGGACTTTGACCCTGCCCTGCACCCACCCCCCACTGCTGTGGCTTCTTTTAATACCTGTTGCTTCACTCTGTCTCCTAAAATGCCAGCACTGTAATGTTATTTTATGTAGTTTTCTGACCTCATACTGGAAAAATCTATTAATCTCCTCATTATTATATGCCCTGCCAGCTGCTAGCTCACTGCAATTTAGGCTATTGCTAAACCCTGCTGCTTTACACTCCCTCTGGACTCTTTTGTCTTGTTGTTGACCACTTCTTCTAAAGGTGCTGGCTTCTTTCCCACTCCGCCCTATTTGAGCTGCCTGTCATCAATCCTACTTCTTAGTCTTATGGCTAGTAGCGTAGGTATATTTTGACTTTTTGAAAAGAACAATTGCTACTCCATTGGAAGTTAAGATTGGAAAATCTGTAGAGCGTCTGTAGTCCATGTAATGCTTTTGTGTTGATTTTGTGATTCAGTTTCTGCTGTGATATGCAGCAGCGCCTCCGACGTGGTGAGGATTCCACGGCTAGGTGCATAAAGCAGTGTTTCTGCCAGTTCATCAGCAAGGAGCCACCTTCTTTCTATATTCTTACAAAATCTTCCTGGTACTTTTTCAACACCCACTAGTTAAACAGCTAAATTTTTACTGACCGTCGTATAGGAATGATGAGAGAGTACCCCAAGATGTGGACAAAGAAAGAGGAGTTCCTGGAGCTGTGGGAATGGTTTTCACTGTCTTGCCCTCTTTAAGGTCTGCAGTTTGACTGTGTGTGCTGGCAGAACCCAGCAGGTGATCCTGGGTGGGATATGTCTGCTCGTGGTACCCTCCTTCTGGCACAAAAATACCTGATGGTATTTTTCCTTCTCTCTTCTGTTTGTGAGAGCTGGGACATCCCTGCCTTCCAGCGCCTTGTTGGGATTTTCTGCTTTTTGTTAGTTCGTTGTGGGGGAGATTTTTTTAACACAAAGATGCCCAAATAATGCCAATTGCTTCGGGCAAGGTATGGCAATTTTGGTGTCAGAGCGGGACACAAAGGAGAGACTCTTTTTGTGTACAGTATGTTACTTGTGGTAAAGACTTGATTTATTTATCCCCCCCCTCCCCCCCCGGCATTTTCAGCTATGTTTGGCTGTGTGTGGGGGGGCAACCTCAAGGGGGATTAATAAAACCCTTCATCCGGGTGGGTGTGGGTAGGCACTGTATCGGTAGTGCGTGTGAGAGCCAGTCATGGTGACAGCCCCCTTCCCTGTGAAACCGAGGTCAAGATGACCATCAGGCAGGTGTCACACCACGGGGGACACAGTCTCTTCTGTGACTGTGGCCAACGGAGCCGCTGCTGGGTGAGCGGGAAGGGCTGGAGTCGGGCTCCTTGTGATGGATGTGCTTGGGCAGTTGGAGAGCAGCAGGGAGGGCTCCGGGGGACGTGCATCCTTCGGGGAGATGCTCCCTTCTATTCTGCACATAATGTTAGCTGCTTCCATACAGCACAGGATTCAAAATAGTTTTGGAAATAACTTTTCTTTGTGAAATAATTCATCTGGCCGCAGGAGCATGTCATGCTTCTTTCCTCCCCCACATGCCACGCTGGTCTGCGGCTGCGTTTCGGATGCCGATGGCTGTGGGATGGGAGACTCGCCCTTGGCCCAGACTGGGACGTGGCAGGAGCGCTCGGTCAGGATCTGACCCCTGCCCCTTGCTGGGTGATGTCTGTATGGGCACGTCTTCACTTTGGGTCATTAAATGCATGCAGTGGCCTGAGACGCAGAGTACTGGAGCCTCTTCTGCTCTTGCCTTCTGGCTGTTAGCCATAGGGATTTTCAGACTAGTCCTTCGGTCTAACACTGCTCTGATACTTTAGAAGGAAATCTGACATGGAAATCTCTGATTTTTCTCATGGCCTTTGTGACCTTTCAGGTTATTTTATCTTGGACTAGTCCCCTGTCTCCTGAGGGTTTCCTCACCCACCCGTTATTGTCCATTGCTCAGTGCTAACCCTACTCCCTCCCTACCTTCCTTCTCACGCTCTCACAAACAGCTTAATGAATTTTAGAAAAAACAAGGATTTCTTAAACACTCTGATAATTTTCATCTCCTGACTTTCTCTCTTTTTTTTTTTCCCTTTAAAGCCTTTTTCAATGATAGAGGTGATCATACAAAGAAGTTCTTGTTACTTGCAGCGACCTGCTTTTTCCAAAATCTTACTGAACCGCTCAAATATTGTTCCCCAGAACAATGTAGCAATAAATCTCTGACTTCAGCACCTACCAGGCAAAAATCTCATTGTACTTGAATGAAACAACAAAAGGTCCTTGCGTGACAGGTCGGTGTTTTTCTCCTGGCAGAGTCTGGAAGCAGGCAAACAGGATGCCGGGGCTCTCTTTCTTCCACGATGCGAAATGAAGTTCTTGGGCTTTTCATGAGAGTAAAAGCTGTCTCACAAGTTTCATTCTTCCCCAGCAGCCTTCTGAGGACCATTGCTAGTTCAAGCTGGGGACATGGAGGAGCTGCAGCTCCAGGCTGTGCCCGTTGAGTTGCACGTCTCCAACCAAAATGTCCTTTTCTCTCCACCTGCGAAGGGCCACTGGTTGACCTCCGTGAGCCTTTGCTGGTCAGGACAAGGGGAGGGAGACAAAATGATGTGCTGTACGGCAGAAATGCCCCTACTTTTAGGGGGCAGGCAGGCAGGAGCTGCTCCGCTCAACCTGCGTCTACTTGGAACAAATAAGGTGCGTGTTGGGCTTTGTGTAACCTGGGTCACGTCATCTGGCAAGTAAACAGCTGAGCTGAGCGTTCAGGTTTTCTGCAACTCAGTCCTGTGCTTTAATCGCTGTTCATCACTGTTCCTTTCATTACTGGCCAAAACTGTAGCTTAATTCCCTGTTGCAGTATTTCTAGCTCAATTTTAATAACTTTATGTTCCCCTGTGAGTGTGAATCAATGGCATTGTAGAGGCTTTGAGGCTCTTGCTACAGTCATCTTAAAGCTTAAGTGATTATCCTTGCTGCTATAACTAGATATGTTTTTAATCATATATTGAGCAATGTGCCAGAGTCTTCCACATACGTGCTGAGACCTTTATGTGATATAATGCTGCTCCCTGTAGTAACTCCAGAACAGCGGTTGTGTGGGCCCTGGTGAAAGCCTTTGGAAAACAGCAGGCTCAGGAACAGGTCTTCTCCATCTTGTCCTCTCTCACCCTCGGCTTGGTAGCAGCACCGGAGCTTCTGCCCCAGTAGCTTTTGCAGTATTCAAACCTGGATGTTTTGTGAAGTTCTGGTTCTTTTCCTCATTGCTGAGCTAATTCACAGGGATAGATATGCAAATAAGACCTGATTAAGAAGAAAGTAATGCTTGCTACTTCTTTCTTTAATAGAAGTCTTTAAGGATCAGGGGCTATTTACAGTATAGCGAGGCTCTTGTGGCTTTACTTTTTTTTAAGAAAACAGTGTGTGATGAGAGTTTTTCTCACTGAAAATGTAATTCCAACATGATTAACTCGCAGAGAGTTAATCTCACTGTAATTAAAATGTACTGTTGGTTTTTTTGAATCCAAAGTAATTTTGCAATTAATAGCATTGACCTCTACACATGTGCAGGTTAAATGAAGGAGAAGAGCACCATAACCAGTGTAAAGAAATGGAAAAGAAGCATGGATCCTTTAGAGGGAGAAGCAGAAACTCATTGGGGAAGTGCGTGTTTTGCAACCCAGGGCAGAAGGCAGGCTGCAGCTCACAAGGTTAGAGAGCTTGTACAGTCACTGGATATTTCAACTGCATGAGGGGCTGGCACCGATCCATTTGCTGAAAGATTTTACAGATGTCAGCGAGGCAGGACTGTTGTTTTAGGCAGCCAGTGTGAAGCAGGAAATGACCTGTGTGGAGCAGGCGGTTAACGAAGAAAGATGTGAGCGAGTTGCACCTCTCGGGGACAGCTGAAGGCATGTCGTTCTGAAAATTAACCTTATATCCTTCAAGTTCAACAGATCATCGCATCTGGTGTTTGCATATGATACAGCTGAATTCTTGCTAAAACCCTCTGAACGTTGTTGTAAGTGTAACTGTAAGCTGGCTGAGAAAGGCTGGATGATGTCATAGCGTTTTGATGATACAGAAGTCTTTCTGCAGAGACAGAGATGAGATACATCTGCATGTATTGCGTTGTACTCATGGTGTAGGAAAAGTTGCACTGTGATACTATTAGTCTTTGACTAGACTTGGCACAACTTTTACAAACTCGGAAAATATTGTTCCATATGTGTATGTAAATGCTTCAGGATAGAACGGGGAAAATACAATTTGTATGTGTAGCAATTTATATAAAATGGGTTAAAATAGCCTTAAGCAAGGGTAGATCAATATTAAATTAATCACTACCCCTTTAGACATTCTTATTTGTTATTTTATACTGTCAAGTACCTAGAGGTGATGAAGGTAAGTTGTGTTAATGAGTGCAATGTGCACTTTTTTTGATGACTGAAGTGGGCTATAACACACTTGATAAGCAATAATTAGCTAAAGATGCCAACAGATGGAATAAAGTGTGTATTCTGACAGAAGGGCAGAGCATAAACAAAGCAGAGACCACCATGTTACTGCAAGGGAGGTGTGTGTCTCTATTCAGAGTAAAAGAATTTTGAGAAATGTAGCATAAGTGATTAATAGAGCATAAAACGATCCTCTGCAAGGTGATTTATATAATGTCAGAGGTACCCGTAAGCTGGATTTCATACTGCTGTTCATTGGGTAATGGTCAGGAAGTGTTTATATGTCACTGTTTAAATACAGAAGATGTGTTTTACTCATGTGTTTTCTGGGAATGTTTTGAAACACTTGTTTTAGGTCATATTGAAGTAAAAATGGTGTTTTGCTGTAGGCTTTTTTACTGTTTTCCATTTCCATCTCGGATGGCAAATCTCCCTTTGATCACTTGATACCAGTAGAAGTGATCTGCTCCAGAAGAACGGGTGAGGTGGTAGAATCTCTGTCATATTTAGAACGCAACACAGGGAGATCTTACCTTTGTTCGTCAACAGTTTGCTGATAAGAAAAGCTACTAGTAGAGAGAGCATCAGGGCCATAAAAACTTTTCTGTCACATGGAATCCATAAAGCAATGTCAATTGCTTTAACTGACAGATTTGCTGAGTTTGCTGGTCTGACACAGTCTTCAGTGCAATCCTTTTGCAATCTCTCGCAATCTCTCATGTTGCAGCATTTAAGCTGAACTAGTGGTACAATTTTCATACCGATTTTGTTTGCCTTTTTCCTGTCCTTTTTTGCCTTACAGGAAAGAGAGATGTGATCTAAGTTAAAAGTTAAAATTCCTATTTAAGATACATTCAGAAGTTCAGAATACTAATTTGCAAAATGGGAAGGCTATCTAAATGATTTCCAGTCAAGCAGGTAGCAAGTTTTATGCCTTCTTGATTCAGTAATCCGAAGTAAACAGGGTATGTGCTACTCCACCTGCATGAATTTATTGGATTTAGCAAATGTGTCTTCAACAGTTGGCCATGCTCTCTATACCAGCTTTATGGGTGCTCCCAGATTTCAGTAACTGCTTTCCGAGACAACCTCACATGCTGCTTTCTCCTGCTGTAAGGCTTTGCTTGGCTGAAGTGTGTCTATCTGATCACTAGCTGAGTGCCCTGGTTAGTTTTTTTTGTTGCCGGGCCTTTGTTCCTGAATTTATTTTGTTTCCTTAGATACAGGGCCCCACAGGGTCAGGATCTGCACACCATGGCGGCAGCTGCCGGAGCTTGGCTTATTATCAGTGCTCTTACCTACGCTGTGTATTTTCAGAATAATGGCAGTCGATTAGTTATAGATATGTCCTGTTAAATAGCTTGAGGAAATGCACCCTGTGTGGCTTTAACTCAGAAACCATAATGATAAGTTTTCTCTTTTATGAGTGCTAGAAGTATGCAATGAAGACAGCAATAAATTAAGCTTTGTTAGCTTACAATTTACTTTTATTAGTCATTCATTTTTATTAACTTATTTTACGCACTTACTGTAGGAAAAATCTTGTGGTCCAAATGCATTATGAGCAATTTAGAGAGTATTGTTAGTCCAGAATTGTTAAGCAGTCTGAATTCATCAAGATCCTTTCTTGGCTGAAATGCGCGGTTGGGTTGGGGTTTTTTGTTTCTTTTTTTATTTTCGTTTTCTTTTTCTTTACACATTTTCAGATGAGACTTGCTCTTAAATCTCAGAAGCAAGTAGACCCTATGGTAGCAATTTTTTTCCAACTGTATGAAAGAAATAACACCACGCTCGTGTCTTTTGTATCATGTGGGATTCCAGCCACATCAAGGGGCCCTGTTTGTCACCATAGTTTCGTATCTCTGAAGTTCAAAGGGAAATGCAGTTAATCAAATCCCAGGCCCCTGACTTAGATCTGCTGTGTTTGATTTCCATCAGTATTCATGGTTATGTCATTTCAGTGGCATAGTGTTTCTTCCAGCTATTGCATATTTTCCCAATATTCAGTAACCACAATGCCAGTGAAGGTCAGCAGATGAGCTTTCCCTTATGTTGCCTAAATTGGGAAAACAAATAAGGGAAAGGGTTTCTCTCACTGGAATTGGAACTTGCAAGAATATATTATATTAATTATACCTAATTTTATAACCTTAATTATGGTATTTGTCTTTTATTAATTTTTATTCAGACATTCATGGCTATGGTTTTGTAGATGCAGGCGAAGTAGTTTAAGAAGGCAGAATTCGGTGCCCCCTTGGGCAGTAAGCCTTATGGCCCCATGGTTGGGAAGCAGGAACTCAACTTAGCTGTCAGGCTAGATTTAAATGACAGACTCCCTGCATGTTTTCAGTTCCATTATAGAATGTTATTACAGTTATAAAACAGTGCAAAATCCAAAATGTGCATTTTCAAAAAGTGTTACTGAGCTTAAAAATATAATACTCAAAATATATTTCTGTGTACGCTTATTTTTCTGATTAAAAAACCTGATCCCTGTGTTTGCAGTATTATAGACCAAATACACATTTACTGTTTTTACTTTTGTGTGTCTTCCTCTCCGGACTAATGGTTTTGTGCTCAGGAACTTTTGATTCGTGGTTGGTTTGGTTTTTTTTTTCCTTCTGAATTTACTTCTAATGTGTCATTCCACATATGCATAACAGCACGTCTGAAACTCCTGGAGTGATTGGAGGGTTAAGCCATGGCCCACATAAACAAACATGCTGCCTCTTCAGTCTCATGGCTGTAAGTCATTTTGTCAGTTGTCTTATCTGCTATCTGAACTCACTCGCTCTTTCTAGCAGATGTTGCCAGAACAAGGGCTGATATTCATGACCAGAAATTGAAGCTGACAAAATTTGTAAAGAAGCAGCAACACAAACCAGGATAAGCCACTATAATTTGCTGTATTTGTCAATACTGCGTTAGAAGGAGGTATTTGGCAGCCTGGTGACATGGATGATAAATGACTGTTCACTGCATTGTACCACATAATCTTGATGAACTGACACGTCATTGGGAATTTGTATCCTCGGGGCAAGCTGCTGAGGAAAACAAAGTTGTTGAATGAAAGTGCTCTAGACAGTCAAGACAGTCAAGTCTTTTCATATGTAATTTGAAGGTGTACTAAAAGCGCTGACAAAACCAAAATGATAAAGTGACTGCTGTGTCTCAGTATTTGCATTTGATGGGTGTGTCTAGAAAGAGTTATTTCCAAGAGTGTCTGACGGTGGGACTAATTACTGCTGTTATGCTAACTGATTTCATCATGGAAAAGCTAATGATAGGAATTCACAGCCAAGTTATTTGAAGTCATTACTGCAAACAGGAGATAACCTATATTAAGAAGCTGCAATGCATAATGGTACGGTGCTGTTGGAACCCAGCAACAGTCCACCTGATCTTCTGGCTCCTGTTTAGCAACGAGACATACATGGTGTAAGGTTGCTTTTGTTGGCATGTATTAGCAGGCAATATTTTTTTTTCCCAGTGCATCAATTTTGTTTATTAGTATTTTTATTAATATTGTCAGAATTATTGTAATTTTGGTATAGCCAGGAACACCATCACCTGTAGAAGTATCTGGGTTCATTTAATCAGCATATGCTCATTGGTGCTTGCCAGCGTGGAGAAAACCAGCTTGGTTTATCAAGTGAATCCTGCAATGTTAAGCAGAACAGATTTTCTTGAGTTATTGCCATTGGCTTTCAAGCTCAGAGGTCCACAGCAACTTGAAAGTTTTCTACCTATGCTGAGAAAATGTTAGTAGACAGATCTTTTGGAGAAGGTTGAGGGTGTTTCTCAGGGTAGCAGAGGGAGTTTATCTTCTGCTGTGGCTACCAGCTCTGAAGGTTAACCTGAGATAGCGAAAAGTTGCTGAAGATTCAGGTGTGTGTTGCCCATATGATGCTTTGTTGAGAAAAGCAGTCCTTTCTCTCTTGTGAAGAATATTTTCTATAAACTTTATAACTAAATCAAAAACTTGAGAAAATGTTAATTGGATCAGAGGGAAATGGAAAGCGTTTCTTTCCTGTCTTCTGATTTAGTAAAGGTATAAGAGTTTTGACTACAGATTTTACGGTTCTCCCCAAATATCTAGCTGTTTAGCTCTTTGAACCACAGGGTCAAAGCCTGCCTGCAGCTACTTTTTTTTCCCCCCTTCGTTGCAATGCCTCCAGCAGCACTTCGAACATGCAACCCACATCAAAAAAAAAAAAAAAAAAAAAAAAAATCATCTCCTTGCTCGTGGCTGGTGAGGTAATCGTTGAACCTGTGCATCTTTGTCTCATGAGAATACCAAGCACCTTCTCTTCTCAAAAAAGACAGACTCTAAATCTATCATGTTGACTTCAACTTTTACCAGAAGAAAACATTAATAGAAAGTTGATGTAGGAAATACTGGAGCATACAGACCTTGAATAATGTTAGCGCTTTCAGGGATAATAAATACATTAACACTTCTTCATTGGCGATAACAAAACATACCTGCTCAGGCACATCGCAGCCTGTGAGCCCTAGAGCGCCTTTCCTGGAGGATTAAGTATATTGAGTGTGGAGAGACTTACATTGGTAGTCACTATTTTTTCCATCAAATGTGTGTGTCTGCTTTCTCTTTCTTCCTTCCTGTTTCATTGGGACAAAGACAAAAAAATGTTATCAGAAATTTGAGGAAACTTAAGGCTACTAAAAACCCAACTCCTCTCTATTAAAAAATGGACTTTGAAAGCTTCTTCGCTGTTGTGTCATGTGTGCCCACTTCATGTGAATGAATCTGCTGAAACAAGATTTTCCCACATAGGAAATCTATGCATGTTTGGGTTACTTACTGAAATGTCTGAAAACTGTCTGAATGCAACTCTTATTATGGTTTTTCACGATAGACTGTAACTTGGTGGAAGTGAATTTGCATCTTCTTTCTATGTTTTTCTCTACGCAGCAGTTGCTGAACTTCAGAGTAGTCTGTGCCTTTCTATAAGAAGAAGCTGTAATAGTTTGGGAATTAGGAATATTTTTCTTAATTATTAAGGTTTTCTTTGATTTTCATTAGCTAAGACTGTATTGGTGGGGAAAAAAATAGCCTTACATACTGTAAAACACAGGAAAAGCTCTTACTAATTATTGTAATCTATTGGAACTGAAGTCATAGCACTCTTGGACTGGGCAGTGTTCAAATAGAGAGCAAAAAGATGGTTTCAGCTGTAGCTTGCAGTTCAGGTATAAGCCAAATTACAGGGGGGAAAAAGGTTGGAGCACAATGAGATAGGTCATCATCATAGGCTAGATATTTAAATTCTGTTGTTTGTTTTTTTTAAAGTTGCTCTACTGTTGCAAAGGAGAGTTTTAAAGGGGGACTTAAAGAAAAACCCAACTGCAACGGAGTTGAAGAAACTCTTCTGATGCAGAAAGAAAAGAGAAAGCACATCACCTATCTGGAAATACAGCAAATAGGGAAATGAGACTGATGCCATGGTTAGTTAGAAGCATCTTGTTTCATGCAAAACAAGTCTTTGCAAAAAAGGTAGTTCACAAAGCCAAAGGAACAGGCATGGAAAGTTTTATTTTCAGCCACATTCTGAGTGGATGTAAACAGGGAAAGGTTGAAATTACTGCTCTGTTGTCTCTCCCCCCCACTTTTCCCCCTCTCTGCTCTTTGATAGCACACTGGGTGTGGGATTTGGCTGAAAGAGGTCAAATGGGAATGAAAGAGAAAAAGGAGACAGAGGGATGGGGAGGAGAACACGATAAATAAAAGTGAAGAGGGTAGGTAAGAATTTGTTACAATTATTTGAAAAAAAAAGTTATGTAGTTATGTGGGAAAACTAGAGAAAGGGTCAGGGCACTTCGTATATGCGTGCTGTAAACGGAAGGCTGGAATAGTACATGTAAATGTGCTGTAAATGGAAGAAAGCAGGTGAGAGAGTGTGTGCCTTGAGTTTCACATGAAAAGAGTGAGAGTGGGGCCAGAGCCCCTGTAGGTCAGAGAGTCTGCGCTCATTTTGGCATATACTTGTTGACACTTCCAGAGTTTTAAGAGCTTGTGCTCCTACAAGCTGGCTTTGAGGCAATAAAAACTTTTTGTTTATGCTTTTAAACATTAAAGTCAAGAAGGTGTTATAAGTTTGTAAAATTTTGCAGCTTCAGAAGCAAGCATTTAAAAATGGAAATATGTCTAGAAAAGACTTCCTTCAAAGCTACGCAATTGCCAACAGCTTCTACCGCTTCTCCCCACCTCACAAATATGCACAGATTTTTATTTTTTTTATTTATTACCTGGCAACTCTTTACAGGTATATAACTTCTCTTGGCTCTCTTTTCTTTTCCTATCATTCATCTTTCATTACCTGATGATGTAGCTTTGCATCTTTGACTGCCTGAGACTTGCAAGAATCTTTGCCAGAATCACGTTGCTCCTTCCTGTTTGGATCCGTTTAAATGATTTCTTTTAGCTCCTTGGAATCGCATGACTGGAATATAATTTGTGATGTCTAACATTCACCTGTCCTGTAAAGACTCTCCAGGCTCATCCTCTGATTGAACAAATAGTCTTTCCCCTTCTCCAGTCAGAAAATGGTGGCTGAGGTGAAACCAAATCAGAGGCTTGCTCCAAACCAGACTAAGTGTTTCTTCTGAAGCACCCTCTTAAGTCATCACCTGGTTTATATACAGGGATGCTGAAGCAATCCATGAGGTCAGGCTGGTTGGGGTTTTTTTGTTTGGGTTTTTTTTTTCTTCTTTTTTTTTTTTCTCAGTAGCACCATTAGATAAGGATCTCGAAATGAGGTGGAAGAAGTGGAGGAATGCATTTCTAACAGGAGAAGACAATGCAACCTGAACAAAATCTGGGAGATGGTATCTCCCACCCACATAGGGTACAATTAGTAGTCTATTTGAGCACCTAGTTGTTCTGCGGAGTAATTGCTTTTTCTGATAGAGGTTGGTGAAGAGAAGTGTGGATTGCTAGTCATGCGATCAAATTAACCTTCAGGGTTTTGGGGTTTTTTGCTGAGTTACAGTTTCCATCCTTAAGGCATTAGAGTGCTTGCAATAAAACATCCAGTCCTTCCCTGTCCGTCTTGTTAGTACTTGGGAAATCTGTTCACCTTGCTTTAAACTGAAATTAACTATAAACTTACAGGATTTTTTTTTTTTACTAGTGCCAGCAAGTGCTTAACATGCAGTACCTTCCAATAAGTTTCTGGTGTGCAACAAGAGCTTTCAGGGGGCTTAATTCCTTTAGATGAACTGGACACATCTAGAGCTGGATTTGTGTGAGCAGTGGTATATAGCCGTGGGGTCTATGAAAGACATAGGTGATGATGTGGTAGGCTCTCACTGAAAGTGGCAGCTGCCGTTTTAAGGGTACGGGTCATTTCATTGTGTTGGTTGCCTTCCCAGAGATGTGGAGGTGAAGTACTACTTTTCATTTCAGTGTGAATCAACAGCCCTTTGGGATTTTCTGGTTCCGCTGAAGCCAGCTGTTCGGGTGATCCATCCCCCACATGGCACTTGGGTCATCCCAAACCTGAACCAGATTCCACAGTAATCCATAATGGTTTCAAAAGTTCTCCTTCAGTTTGAAAGAAACTTGGCGTATTATTAGAAGATGAACAGTCTGCTGCTTAGAAATAAAGACAAAAGGTGCTATAGCCAAAAGAGCCCAGAGGAAAAATACTCTCTTGATCCATTTACTTTATTTGCCAGTACTTCCCATGTCATGTGTTCCACCATTTCCCCTGGAGTCAGACAGCTTCCTCTACTGTTTGCAGAATAAACATTTCTGCTTCCTATTGATCTGTAAAAAGACCTATGCAATCATTTCTCCCCCCCCGCTTTTTTTTTTTTAAAGAATAACAAGAAGGCTGAAAGACAGAAGCATCATCTGCAAGCCACTCTTGACACAAGCCCCTGCAGAATCCTTCTTGATTACTAATCCTTTAAGACAAAGATAACACTTATTCTGAGACTTGTGTAACAAATAAAAAAATCAGAGCTATGTATTTTTCTAAATTGTTTTGAAACTTCTCTTTTGCCCTATAGTGCCTGTTGTCAGAGACCTTTCTGCAGCCTTTCTAGCAGGTCATTGAACCTTCCCTGCTTTGTTCTGCACTTCTCTGTCACAGCCACAGGATTGTATCATTGGTTAGTGTTGCTATGCTTCTGCCTCCTTGTTTTTTCTTTTCTTTTTTAAAAATTTTTTTAACACTTCCCCACCCCCTATGGAGTTTGTACCAAAGAATAACTTACTTTGATATTGTCGTCTCTCCCTTTATACTTCCAGTTGATAATGAGCAGTCTATTTTGAGGTTTGAGGCAGGATTTCAAAAATTTTTCTTTAAAAGCTGATCGAGTGTTGTGCCTCTATGTGTTTTAGAGTTCCCTCTTTCTTATGGAGTTTGCTCTTCTCAGTCTCAAACATACTTTGAAGATAACTTTTATAAATGCCAACTTTCAGTTCGTAATCTTTTCTTCACACAAATTGTTCTTCTGTGCTTGACAACACTTTCTTTCAGCCTTTGAATATTCCTGAGTATATACCTGTCACCTAGTAAAGTTTTGTTGCTTCATTAATTAATTTCCAGTCCTCCTCATTTTTCTTATGGAGAATAGTAATTTTTATTTCTGTTTTCTTTGCGTGTGGGTTTGTTTGGGTTTTTTAGTTTTTTTTTTAAATACTTATCATCATAACCTGTTTTGTGTTAGTCGGCTGGCTTATTTAGTTAAACTTCAGTCATTTAGAAACTGTTCCATTAGTTTTAGTTGAAGTTACAACTTTGAGAGAAGGACAAAGGAAGAAACAGCCTTCCTGAAATGCACTTTTCTTTGGGTAAGTATATTTCTGAGCACTTGTTTATGCAAATATATATCATCTTCAGTACTTTAGTCTTTGTTTCTGCCCTAATCAGATAGTCAGATGCTGGGTGGTCTGGGTGTAAAAATCACTTCTGTTCCTGAGCGCAAGTGCCAGAAGTCGTTATGTTCAGGAGCATCGGTTAGACTCAGTTTCATGGGTGAAAATGTCATAGCCAGTTTAGTGGATTTCTCCTTCATTTTAGTTTGTGTTAAATATAACAGCTCAAATCTCGGCTCAACCAGCACAGGACAAGAATTGTTACTTGAAATTACATAGCTTTTCTGGAGATGTTTAACCTTTGTAAGCTTTGGAGAACAAATCCCAAAGTGAGTGGTTAGGGCTTTTGCTAGAAAACTCTGTTCCGTGGTACCCTAGTTGGATATTATCAGAAAGGCTTATTTGTTTTGTTTGTTTGTATATATATGTGTTTTCAGACTTAATTAACTTGCGCCTCATTATAAGAACAAAAGAAGAAAATGTAATTTTCTTCGATATCATCAAAATCAAATAACTCTTGAAGCAAATGAGACGTGATTACTCAAACATCTTTAGTCCACAGTTTTTGCTACGACTTGTTTTAGCTTCATGATGTAGATCTAAGCTGGTCTCTTGTTCTTCTGCTGTTGGATGCTGACACTTGTCTGTATTTTGCTTATACTTAATGAATTTAGCAACCCAGAAATGCCTTTTGTCTCTTTTTTTTCCTTGAACCCCCTTTATCCTTCTCCCAGGAAGATTGTACAGTAATGTTCAGAGATTCAAGTCTCCGTTTTCTTTATGTTCACCAGGTCTTATTCCTCATACTTTAAAGATAAATGGTTTTAATTTACAAATGTTGATTCTGGTGGTTTTAAGGATAAAGCTAGGCAACTACAAGATGATAGATGCTGTGCTTAAACTTGTGCACTCCTGCTTTTTTAATATGTTAAATATTGCATTAAACTGAAATTTATTCACTGTTTATTGGTTGGTATTTTTTTTAATTGGTGAAATACACATATTGTATATTTAGCATTTTGAGAACGAAGATAATTAAAAATTATCACTGGAGCAGCATTAAAATGTCTGAAAAACAACAACAAAACCCCCTCACCTTTTACTTAAAGGAGAGCATATGTATTTTAAAGAGTTGAGGAGGTTTGGAGAACCTGTGTGTATATCTTTATAGATATAAAGTCATATTAGATTATTTGATATAAGGTCAGTGTGGGTACTCTCTGCCACTCTTCCATGCTCAGGGTTGCCGCCCCATCCGCATCCACCACGAGATCTTTGGATAATACGGAGTGAGGAAAGTGCTTAGTGAAGAAAGTGTTTGGTTTATATTTGTGTAACACAAACCTGTAGGATGGGATGCCTCCGAGGTGGTCAGTTCCTTCTCACTTCTAACCAAGGCGGCTGCACTTGGGCTTTAAGGGAGTGCATGTGCATTTCTTTATTAAAATGCGTGAAGATTTTTTTTTTGTTCTTTGAGCCACACTACAGTATTTTAAATTGTGTATTTAGGCTGGAAATAGTGAAATCTTCAGTTCAATTATTTTATAAGCTCTAAGAATAGAATATCTTCAAATAGCTATGTAGTGTAAATCCATATGTCCTTTGTTTACGTTGGATGTCAAGTTTGGGTATGTTTAGATCTCTTCTACAAAGTTGTCTTTTTTTGGAAAATGTAGTTGTTTCCCATCTGGAAGAGATAAGCACTTTCATTTCAGGGGAGAAAAAAGAAAAGGGCAGGCAGTCGTGCTGGCTGATAAAGGAGGACAGTGGTGGAGTCGGCAATTTTAGCGGCCAGTTCTGGGTAGGTAATTGAGTGCAAAAGTAGAGTTGGAGTCTCTTGATGAAATTTTCTTGCAAAATCCTTTGCTGGCTCAGCTTCTACTTTAGTATTTTATAACCGGCTTTCTGACTCTAGGTTTCAAATTCAGCTTGCAGTCTGAGACTATTTTAAAACCTGAACGTACAGTACACGTTACTTCATTTTGCAACTGAATACAGTAAAATGAATAGGTTGACAATTAAAATTTTGCAAATCTAAAAAAGATAGTTAAACAAGAGTGGAAAGAAAACAGCCTTAATTTTCCCATTCCTAGTGCAACCATGTTTACTTCTTAAAGACTTTTAACAGCAAAAACATGATTGTGCAGTTGTGCAGGTAATCCATTAGAGGGCAATCTAATATTGCTCTGTTTGGAAAGAAGTCATCGGTGAGGAGAGGAGACGGAGTAGTGGATAGACAACAGGTACAAGCTTGATAAGGTTGAACTTTAGTTTTCTGTTTGAAACTAAGCTGTTTTAATTGCAGAATGTATGTTAGCTCAGTAGTAGAACAAGGAAAATAATTTGAACAAAGAAACTAATTTATTTGTTCTTGTTATGACATGTGAGTAAATATAACGAATTTGCATGTTATAATAGAACCTCCTTAGAATCTGCCTAGTTTAGGGAAGTGGCAGAAGGATTTGGAAAAGCAAATTCCATCTCCTCCCTCTAAGTTTACTTGGCATCTGGTTATGGCCAAATTGCTCGGGCAAGAATTTTGTAACTTTTTTTGAGGAAAAGCTAAGCACGTAAATTCTCTTTAAATAAGCAACTTAAGGCAAAAATTCTATTGAAATCAGAGCACTTAATATGTGTTTTTAAGAACTTGGACTTTACTACCTTTATTCTCTCAGATTTTAGAAAGGTAGTAAATCATAAAACCTCAGAATGATGTTTCCAATTTTAACACTTAAACAAAATACTATCCCATAAACATGCTGCTATAAATGTAGTGTCACTGCCTGCACTGTGGAAGGAAGTGGTTTGTAAACTTCATACGTCTTGATCTTTCTGCAATCTCCTGATAAGTGCTGGAAGTGTGAGAAGGTGTGCCAGCAAAAACACTGCTTCATATTTTCTCTATTTCTGAAGTATGTGTTAGCAACCGCTGCTGAAAAGAGAACACTGACTTGGCTCAGCTTTTGGTTTGACATGATGTGGTACCTCTTATGCTGAGACAGGCAAACAAACTTCATATTTCATATTTTATTATGTTACATTTTTGTTCCTTGACAGGTAGGAAAGCGATTTACTTAATTAAGTCAATGGATTGGGAAGGTTCCTATATAGGGTTCAAAAGTGCAGATGTGATTACCAGACTTCAAAGGCAGTTCTGGAGAAGTTTTAGGCTGATAAATTTCCTAAGTGTGAATGTGAATATTTAAAGTGATTTGCAAGGCATCCATTACGATGGAGCAGGCCATGGAGAAAGTATGGCACTCACAGTGGTGTACCAATCAATGATAATTGTATCATTTCGTATTTCAAGGAAATCCTTTATATTGTAAATTAATAAAGATAGTCAGTTTGTGTAATGCTTAAATGCATTGTTTTCCATTTGGAAATTCAGCAAAAATAATCTAACTATGCCTACAAATTTAAACCCTTTTTTTATTATTAAATTTTCCTTTGCAAATATGAAACAAACTGGTAGTAGTGATTAGTATTACTGTAAGATGAAACGCAGTATAATATGTTCATTTCTGCAGCAAGCGGCGCTTATTCCCTGCGGAGTGAGACTGCAGAGCTGCTTTATTTTGCTCTGAAGTACTGAAATGGAGCTGGGGCATCCATCCAAAACCCACGCTTGAATGATCCAGTCTTTTATTAATTGTACACACATGAGGAACTCTGGCTTTCCTTTTTCATTTTTTTTATTTTTTTTTAGTCCTTTTTTTCCAGAGCTGCACAGAACCAGCATATATAAATAGTCCTAAAGCTATTCACTTTCTCGTCAGTACTATTTTTATCAGTGGCCTCTGGTTAGTGCTGGTTCCATTATGAAAATGTTTGCATGTGTTTCCCAGAGTGTCTACACACTCTGGAAAGGAATATGCAGCTCTAAAGCGTTGCCTTGTAAATATGGCTAAATATCACACCTAAAGGTAAAAAAGCGCTTTTCTCTTAACACTCCCCCTCGGGAGTTCAGAGCACAGGTGGGAGAGCAGAGCTCCGATTCTCAGCGTGGAGGGTCCTCTGCAGAGGGTGGGTTTTGTGCAGCTTTTTATTTATTTTTTTTTTAATAGATAAAGCACAGGGGGACAAAAGAAAAAAAAAAAATCTGTTTTGAGCATTCAGTTGACTGTTCACAAAAGATCCATGTAACAGAGAATTTTGCCTTAGATTTTTATTTACCTAGAGACTTTTTACAAGGTGTGACTAGCTGTTTTTTATGTGATGCACAGAATCTCATCTTAACAAGATAAACAACATTAATAACCTACTCAGTGGAAAATGCTGTTGTTGGTCAGCTCTCAGGGGTTTCGAGTATGATTGATGAGCCAGGTTTAAGTAACTGAAAGTTAAAAATCTGCTTTGTAAAAACCTGTCAGTCATTCGTTTTATGACCCCTTTTCATTTTCATGAGCCCAGGTAATACTGAGTTGTGAGCAGTATTTAAAGGCTGCTGGTGACAGGGAACTTGGCAGAGCACAAGGCTGATCCCACCGCTGCCTGCCTTGAGTGAGGCTCCAGAACTTTCCTCCGATACAAATCGGAAGCACTGGTAGAGCAAGTAACCCAGAAACTGGAGTTAGCTGTTTCACTGTAATTCGGTAGTTAGCAATTACTCCGTGAGAGTGATGATATCGTGAGATATCAAGAAGGAACTATATATTCATTGCATATCATAGTACCTGTGCCAAATGTCCTGGTCTGAAATAGTTCCAAGTGGGTGGCCTCCTTGGTGTGCTACTGGGGCCACCCCTGGGAATGGTTTTCTGAAAAAGTGGCTTTCCCAGTTGATGAGGAACTGGGGGTGGGGAGGGGAAATCTGTGGGTGACTGACTGGCTCAGGCCCCGACTGGATTGATTGTACTGGCATAGATGGTTATCATGTTTAATTGGTTTAGATAGCTGTGGTGGTAATTGTTGCTTACAAGTCTTGGAAAAAAATAATTATATAAAATCAAAGCCACATCATACGGGAAACAACTGAGTTCTCACAGGAGAACACCACCAGCTTATTATTTAAAGTAAGAAAAATGTGTAATAAATACAGCAGACTTTTTTTTTTCTTTTCAGTTATTCCCTTCTTCCCCACCCTTTTTCCTCAAAACAACTAAAGGAGGGGAGGGGGGGAAGCAATTCTTGCAAAATGCTCTCACGCTTGCTAAGTTTAGCAAGCCTGATTTTCCACCCCCTCCTCTCTCCTGGGGATTATGGAGTGGGAAGATGCAAATTTGATCGTTGGGTAGTTTCTATAAAGAGTCCCCATCGCTTTGCTTGGAGGTCTCCACTGATGCCAAAATTGGAAAATGCATGGGGAAGCGTACAGTTGTTCAGGTTCCTGGTCTACAAAAAACCAAATTGAGTGTGCAACAAATGGTGACAACCTAGCTAAAAGATTAGTTGCTACCTATGACAGGCCAGTGTAGAGACTTTGTCAATATAGTAGGAGGTGGAAGAAACTATGCTTCTCTAATTACAGAGACACCAATTTCATAGGTGTACTTTTTTCCTTCTTTTTTTTTTTTCATGGTTGAAGGTCATTAAAATGACTCAGGGTAATGTTTTCAGGCTACTAACTGGTTAATGATCTGTTGGTGTGAAAACTTACCTCTGTCCTCACAATGGTAAGGTGGCTGCTTAATCTAAATTTTGAAATGGTTACAGCCAATTCATTAAGGTTTGAAGCAGAGCTACTGCATACTCACCACCTACAACAGTGAAGGGAGGTTGTAACCACCAAATTTTGTTGCTACGCATGCTGCCTTCTGCAAGACAGATTGCAGTTGCAAGATCAAGGGGTCCGACTCATGGAGATCATCTGAAAATTGTACAATTTAAGCACCACAGAAGTTAATAACGTTAATGCTGTCCATGTGGTCTCTATGTCAAATAAGTTTCATTAGCATTTCCAGTGTAATTCAAAGACAAAAAAAAAAAGTGCTTTTTGCCTTTTGAGAATGGCTTCATGGGAGGGAGTGCTACTTAAAGGGTTTCTTCTCGAAGGACCCACAGCAGCGATTCTGGGTTGGTGGCAGTTGTTGCTTGGGGACAGCCCAGTCTGTGCTCCTGAAGGTGCTCTGTCTTCTGCTGCATGTCCTGCTAGATGGACGTATGTGATGTTCTGTGTGCCACCTGGGCTACGGAGCGCACGCCTCCTCCTGCCGGGAGACCTCGGAGCCAGGTAACGCACATTGTAAAACCTTTGGTTCTCAAATGATCTGTATCTTTGCCGACTGAAGGAAGGAGGAGAATGACTTGAATGTCTGTCGTCTTGTTTTGAAACCTGCTCAGTTCAGGCTTTTCGTTTTTGTTTCTGTAGGTCGGCATTGGCCCTGCTTTCCTATGTATGGGTAGGTGTGGGAATGGAATGAATGCTACTCATCATCATCTGGCTTGTGCGCATCTTTTCTAAAAAGGCAGTTGTTTGGTGATTGTAATGTATTGGAGGTGAACAGTGATGAGGGCAGAGAAATAAATACATAAATATGTCCATGTATCGGACTAGACAACTGAATACCAAGATTCTATAAGAGATTGTTGTCCTTTTTTTCTTCTTTTTTGTTTTGTTTTCCTTGAATGCTTAAAAGGTTTCCAGTTGTTTCAATGTTTGGAGCTTCTATTTATTTTTTTGGAGAAATCTGCTTGTGTTTCAAGTCTGATTGCTTGGTGAGATATAATGACATAAAGACTTATCTAAAACTAATTTTTTACTGTTTCTCAAGTCAGTATCATTTAGTCGTTAGCTTGTCTTATAAATAATTCATTCATGTTAACATTCAGCTGTATACAGCAATATGTTAATTTCTGTATCATTTGCATCCGTGTATCCAAAGGATGGCGAGATGCAGATTAAAACGAAGGATTCCAAACATATATTATAGTCCGTGTTGACACAAGCTATTAACTGCGTTAAGAGCAATGTGGCAGTACTGATGGAGGTTACCTAACGTTACTTTGCCATTTCCAATGAAATTCTAGGTCACCCTATTCTCTGAGTGCTGCAGAGAAAAGGGTATGATATTTAGACAGATCAAGCCAGTGGAGTGCAGAGTATATGAAAAAGATGGTAATATATAACCGGTCCTTTCTCAGCAGTGATAGGAAAACGGCCAAGCTTCTAGGCAGTTTACACTGTGGCTTGTGTTTTAGTTTTCTCAGTTGAATAAATTAATGAGTGGTCAGCATTTTTCTGAAATGTACTTCTATCATCCTGTTTGATCATGTATTTGATTATCTTACAGAGCCAAAGAGAATGTTTGTGATACCTAAGTCTGTAGAAGTTAATAATAACCATTAATGAATAGCGTTAAAGATGTTTTTTCTGAAATATGTTGAATGTCATTCTCCCCTGCTTCCATGGTAACAAATAGAAACTACACTGAGTCTTTTAAGCCTTTGCTTCAGCCAGTGGTAATAATTCAATTAAAAAAATGGGAACTCTGGCAATCCTGCAGTAACATTTACTTAATTGGCTCTTGGGTGCAGCCACCACTAAAAAGCTGGAACATTGTAAATGACTTCACTGTGCTTCTAAATAATTGGTTTCTCCTCTCTCAAAAATGTAAAGGCTTTTCAACCTGTGTGGGGTTTTGTTTTGGGTTTTTTTTTGTATTTATGCTATACCAATTAGAGCCTTACCCCTTTGGCCCTTCACTTCCTTTTTCTCATTCCAAACCAGCATCTGTTTTTTCACATTCTCCTAGTTTGACTCCGAATACCATTCAGCTGGGATTGATCCCGTTTACCGACTGCAGCCTGGAACCCAGATCGGTGCTCACCTGCAGCCATTGTGATTAATGAATATAAATCAGGGGTGACACACTCCTGGTTGCAGCTGGAATGCAGGTTGTGACTGGAGATGCGGAAGGGTAGGTTTTGCTGTCTCCGCTCCAGTTGCGTTGGAAACAAATGGAGATAAAACACATACTCTGAGCCAAGTTTTGCAGCCAAATGCATCAGATGAGTGTATGTGAAGCACTAGTGTTCATCAGTTCATATTGCTTAGAAGAAATAGGAGTATGTTTGAAAGGTTATTTTGGGAACTTGGATCAGCTGTCTTTCCATTTTTGCTGGAGACTGTGGAAGGTTGAAGGTGAAATGAGTTCTCTTCAGATGTTAGTGTATGTAATGGTGGGACAAAACCATGGGATATAATCTGATTTCTCTTTAAGAAGGGCTCTGCTGGGCTTACTTTTCCTCTCGTGACTGATATTAAACATGGATTGATGGAATACTTATGGCAACATTGTTCCAGGGTTTTGTAGACTGAAGATCGTCTTAGACTAAAGACTACATGCATTATGATTTTTACAGCTGAGCTTTGTCTGTATGGCTCTCCTAGCTAAGAATTTAAGCTCATTATTTTGCAGTAAGATTGTTTGCTTCCTGACACTATAACCTGATTTACAATGAATGCTATTAGTAGTCTGTTCTTTCTTAACGAATATAATCAGGCTGAAGACACATGGAACACAATTGACAAATGCCATGTATTGATTTTAAGCCTGACCTGATTGACGTACTAGAAGAATAACCAACTTGCCAATAATAGGCTATTTGTCTAGCAAAATAAGTGTTAAATCTTGGCAACTATTTGAAATTGCTTCAAGGGTCACCGCTCTAAGTGCCTCTTAAAGCAGATCACTTACAAAAATCTATGCATCCCCTTATCGCTCATATGCACATCTGCAAGCATATAAAGGAACTGTTACAATACACAGAATGAGAGTGAGTGTAGAAGAAAGTGTATGTCCATCATAAAACCAGGAATTATCACTGAGTTCTGGGACCATCCTCTTGGAAAGACCTACTTTGCTTTCAATATGCAAAACTCATTTGATACAAAAAAAGTTTCTACTTTTCATTGGTTTCATATGAGACTTTACTACAAGTTGTGTTTCTTTAATGACTGAAATAATATTTTCTTAGGAACTTAATTTTATATAGTCTCTTGGTTGTTTTTTCCCCTGTTTTAAATCAGTAGCTACCATTAATTGCATCTATTGGAAAAGAGCAGTGACATTTACAGAGTGCAGAGGCTCTGCTGCAGCTCCTACCTATGATACTGTCTCCCGTAGCTGATTTGGGTTTTCTGCAGTTGTTTCTGCGATGATGGTCCATTCTTTGCTGACTCAGAATCCCTGCTGCTGAGAGGGTTAATTAATTTGGGGTCTTCTGAAACAGCTGAGGGGCAGAGGGAGGCTGCCCAAAGGGCCATGGGCAGGGGGGACTGATGGCCCAGACTGGGCTGAAATGGGGTCCTGGGCCATGGGTGGGGGGTCAGGGCTGGTGAGACGCCCTGGTGCCCTCAGGGCCTGGCGAGGTACGCTTACCGTAGCCTGGTAACCGTGTGGATGAATCTTGGCGTACGCTAGAGGCTCACGTATAGCCGATGTATTAAAAAGTCTCTGTGGGAAATACGTTGTGCGCCGTGGTTCTTGTTTTGATTATTTCTGACTTGTCATAAAGGGTCCTGCTTGCAGTTCAAAGGGTAGGAAATTCAATAATTTAACATCAATCTGTGGAAGTGTGATACTCTGTTGGTTTTTTTTGGTTTTTTTTGTTTGTTTGTTTGTTTGTTTCAAGAATGAATGTCATCAGTTTGTCTTGAGTGGCATGGGCCACCCAACTAAGTGAAGTTAGAATTATTTCCTGGTCTGTTTTTATACTGAACGTACTTGCAGACTGTATTTCTTCATCGCTTTGAGCTTTATCTGTAAAGTTGCTCTTTTTCCCTATGATGTGTTTTTCTATAGGTGCCTTTTTTTTTTTTTTTTGGTATCCTGTTGCTGCCTGCTTGCTGGTGGCACTTTGAAGTGTGGTTTGAATTAACGCTGACACAAACACAGGAGCTTGGAACTTGCATAACTTCAGCATATTCCTTTTGAAATACATTTAAACTGCTGTCTTGCACTTAGAGTTTTGTGTAGTTTTTAAGCTTGGTGTTTAAGCAGTCTGTGTCCTTTACGGCAGCAAGCGAGAGGGAAGCACTCCATGGTTAGATGTGTCACTTCTCACATTAAATATAAAACGGAATGGGGGACTCCGGTGGCAATTAGATCAGCAGCTTTCTCTGGACCAGAGGCATCATCCCCCATGTTCTGGCCAGATTCCAGCTTGAGCAATTGTACTCTGCTCAGCTACTTATTTCCACTGGCTCCAATATTTGAGTCTGCTTTGCTTTTTAAACTGCTATTGTGTTACTCCCCAGTGCAGCTAAACTTTTTTTTTTCCTTTAGTTGGCAGCCTTTCTGAGTGGATACGAAGTAATCGCTATGAATAAATCTGTTTATAGTAGATTTGTTAAGTGGCTGGGGTTCCTTGGTAGTTGGGTTATTTGTAACGAATTATGCGTATTCGTATTATTTCCTCTTGTAGGATTACATAGGAGCGTGCATATTTACAGGCATGGCCCATGATATTTAATGGTGCATTTTCTGAATAGACTCTAGTGTTTTGAGAAGTATTAGAAATAACAGGACTATTTTGACATCGTGCCTTCCCTGATGTAGGCAGAAAGATTTGTGTACCTTCTGGAGGCTTTTATTAAGTTGTAAAGAACCTATGTATGCTCAGTCAGTCAAGTGGGGACTCTGGTGTCACCTTGTTCTTTAAATGACATGTTGCGCTCTCCATTGATTATAAATTGTGCTGTTGCTGTTGCAATGGGGAAAAGTTTGTGTTTGGTTTTGTTTTGTTTTTTTTTTAATCTTAAACTATTTTTTGTAATGCGGAAAGTACTAAGCCAACAGTTTTTAACAGATCAGCATGCACAGATAGTGCTTTTTTTCCACATTGTGGTTTTAGCAAGTTTGTTAAACAAAACTGCTTACCTTCGCTTTGTGCTCCTCTCTGCCTCGCCTAGCCAACTTTCTGATTGCAAAATACTCCTGGACAAGTATTTTGCTTATTGGGGTGCTCCTTCCTCTCGGGGTGACCCACCTCGCTCCTCATCCTTGGCACCTCTCAGGGCAGTAAGGCAGGACGTATAACCCTGCCGCAGCGACCACAGTGCCGTGACATCCATGGATATCCCGGAGCTTTCTCCACGTGGTTATCTTAGGGTGGCATGTGTGTTATCTTGCCAGCTAGAAGTTCCAGCTGTCTTCAGCGCAGTGTGGAAGCATCTGTTGTGAATTGGCTTGTGGAAGGGCAGCACTGAATGAATGAAATCCTCAGCTATCCGGGACTCCACACCTTTAGCTGGGCATCTGGTTAGAGTACGCTGCAGTGGCCCTCTGGGAAATGAGCCCGACACTAAGTTATTTAAGATTATTACAGTGGTGCTAATGATTTTGCAACCTGGTTGGTATGGGATTTAGGTAGCTGTAGTGGAGTTGCCTCGCTCCTGACACTAGAGGTGATCCAAATTTACTGTCTTCAAAGACATAAGGATATTTCCTAGTTTTGTTTCCATGCTTCCCTACCCCTTTCTTTACGGAAAAGTTTCTTGAACTTGTTTACTTGAAATTTCCTTGAAAAGAATGAGAAGGCTCAGATTCTTGTGAAATCTCCTGAATGCAGCAGCTGGGGTTTTACTGAAACAAAACCAATTCCCTAACCCTCCAAAATACCAAAACGCTTGGAATAAGACTCTAAAAATAAGGAAACTGTTGAAAGTTATGAAGTGACAGTTTATCACCAAATCTTTCTGCATTACTGGCATATTGAAATGTTTCTTTTATTGTTCAAATAACGAACAAATTCAGTTATGGAAGAATTAACGTGACTGATAAAATTTACAGTGTTGATATTATTAGAAGAAATTATTATGCTATTATATAAAATGATGCATACACCAGAGGACATCCTGGCAAACAAATACACCTTCAAAATATATACAGTACTATGTATTTCACAAATGACCTGTGTGATGTGCGGAGCGATTTGCGCATTTTTCATACCTTTACGTGGTGTCCTTGGATTTTAAAAAGTATGTAATTGCGTATGTAGTGATAAATGGGTTAAAGAGATGCAGCAAGCTGCCTGTTCCCAGCAGATGGCAGGATATCCTTGTCTATCCTGCCCAGCCACATGTTGGGTGCAGCCCAGGCTGCCTTGTGTGCATTTTGGCTTTTGATACGTTATCTGATTAATGCGGTATACTTCCAACCTGGGCAGGTGCCTCTAAGGCTATGGAGTACTCCTGTACGTTGCTTTTAGGTAACTTTTATGAAGATTGACCTTACTTGGGACTACTCTGGGTCGGAAACCTTTGTACCAAGGTGAGATGAGGCATTTGGGAGCAGATGGTGCCCAGGTCCCTTGGGTGGAGGAAGGGTGCTCTGTACAGGTGGGTGGTAATAAGCTTGCCAGGTCCGCCTCGGCTGTGCCAAGTCACCCAGGATGGTTGTGAGATGGAAGAATTCCCGCTGCTCCAGATGCTGCTGAGACTTTCAAAGAAACTAAGGTCAGGTTGTGGCAGGGCTGCGTCCATGCTCGGCGCTGGGCAGGCAGCGCTCGTTAAAGGAAATCAGTTTCCCTTTTAACTATTTAAGGAACACAACGAGTGCGAGGTACAAATTCCTCTTCATGCAGGGAGAGAGCATGTTATTTTTAGAAAGACCATTGAGTAAAAGGTGGATGTTAGTTAGATATTTTAGTCTGCTGCTAGGATTTTAAGGCAAACAACCCTTCATCTGCTCCAGAGCTAATTACGTTAATGGTCGTGTAGATCTAAAAGCTGTGGCCGTATGTCAGGCATAGGCCTCTCGCACAGAATATCTGTGTGCAGATAAAAGGGCACCTTACGTACGCTGTGTGCACACCACAGATGAAAGTAGCACACTTTCTGTTGGGTTTGTGCTGTGATCTTTCAGTAAATATTAGTAACGTATTTTAATGAGGTAGCAGAGAACTGACTTGCATTTTGTATTTACAGTAGTAGTTCCAAGTTAAAACAGAATAGTATAAAGTATATGGAATAGTAAGATTTAAGCCTTCCAAAAGAGAGCATAGTTTATGAACTGCAGAGTTCTGGGGTTCGTGAGAGCTGGTATTTCTTTTTTTTAAGGTGATAGTTTAGATGATTGTGCTTATCTGTTCTGTGTGTTATGGTATTAACCAATAGCGGGAGGAAAAACCCCCACAACTGTCATGATACCCTAGTATCTGTAGGGCTATCCGTGTTAACTACGTTCTGTGGAAGGCACTAGAAGTGTTAACATCAGGTCAAGACTCGTGTAAAACAATTTAATAACAAGCAAATAGTTCAGCTTATATCTGTCTCTCAATATAGATGGTGCTTTTGTGACTAATTGAATGGGTTTGAGGGTAGGGTGGTGTATTTTTGGTTTTTGCAATATTTTTAGTGAGGCGGTTTTACTCAGGGCTGATGAGCAGTGGCGGAGGGGTCTCTGTGTGCTCTATGCTCACGTTACCTCTAGCTGAGAGAGGAAGAAATGGACCACAGCCAGCCAGGGAAGCCGAAATAACCCTCGTTTCCTTTCAGCCCCACCTGCATCTGTAGTTGGGTTACTCAGCAGCACCTATATCAGCTCCTGTAGAAATTAACCTCGCCTTGATCTAGGAAATTAAATTCATCTTAGGGCGCCGCTCTGTTAGCAGAAATCTACCTTTGAAGGGAAAATTATGAATACCACTTTCTACCTTTTGATGGCTTTTTTTTTATCCTTTGTACTATTTCATCCCTCAGTGCTCCCCGATTCTGGTAGCACAGACTTTTTCCATAGCCTTCTCCAAATATTAAACCACAAAAAATTAAGCAATGAAGGTGGAACGATGGCTGTGAGTGAGGACGATCTCTGCAGCCCTTTTGTTTTGTCTCTGTTGAGGTGAACATGTCAACAGCTGTCAGCAATAATGCTTATTCCTCCTACAGCAATGTGATGGATTGATATGTGTACCAAAATATGTTAGAAATTGAAATAAAATATGCATTTTTTCATAATTTATCAGCATTATGATGGCACAAAAAAGCCAGTCTTATGAATAATACAGAGCTCTGCAGCGGGCATTATGTACTGTAGGTAATAAATGCAATGTCTCTCCTAGACTACCAGGAGAGTTGTAAAGCAGAATGCATTAGTTCTGCTTTGTGATAATAAATCATTTTAGTTTGTCAGAAGGCTCTGGCTAACTTTTACTCCTGAGGTATGAAAGAATGCAGTGCCATACGGCTCTGGATGGCTTCTGAAGTGTTTAGGCTGGTTTTGAATCTCCTGGGTAATGTTTTGAGTGAGCGATATGGTTAGATAACAAGTGGCAGTATTTCTCGGGTATCGATGTTGCGATGCCTCCTGTTGTTTTATTGCCTAGAGTGGCTGATTTCGTCCTAATTGGAACTGTAGCTCTTCTTTGATGTTTTGTGTCTCTATTTGCAATATGGCTCCGTGTCTCTCTGAAGAGCTGTGCAAGAATGCTGAGTGGCAAGCTGCTCCGCTGCTTGGGCATCTTTTGGAGGGGGCAAAGAATTCAATTACACTTTTGTTCTCATTTTACATGCCTAAGCCTGGGTTTAGGCAGTCACTGTAAAAAGCTACCTTCCCTTCAGCTTCTCTGCATATCGGCCGATCCGATCGTTGCTGCAAACAGCCCAGATGATGGCAACACAGAGTAGGTAGAAGCAGACCTGGACTGATTATGCAAGATTAGAGAAACAACTGCTTGTGTAAACTTCACTAAAATATGCAAGTTATCTCAAGTTCGTTAATTTCAGTTTAATTTTCAGAAACTTATGTGTTGTGGTGTTCTTAGGAAAGACAGGCGAGTCTTTCTAATCCATGTTTTCCTAATTTGCACAATTCATTATTTAGATTTAAAAAGATGGAGTCTTCCCACTTTCTAGCCAAGATTTAACAGCAGAAAGTATAGTGAAATGTCATTAATAAGTTTTATCATCTGTACAAAATATGCTACAGTGTATGTACAGCATGTCTTGAGGCATCATCAGAAAAAAATTAAGCTACATTTATCTAAACTGACTAATATTATGTGGAGTGTTACTATAGCCTCTTTTTTATTTTTGTATGCTTCCTACTTAAAGAAACCTTTATGAATTACTGACTGTGGTTTTATTGTTGTATTTACAAAATTTTAATGGACTTTAATATCCCAAGCGATTAGAAGACTGGTCCTGTGTTTCTGGGTATACCTTGCAGTGGTTTTGTAGAGGTTGATACATATGAGGAACTTGAGACACGCCAAATAAAGTTAGCCCACCGGTTCTTGGAGGTGTTCGCTTCTGCCGTCGGCACTCTCTGACCACCAGCTCCTTTCCCTTTTCTTGTCTTTGGTGAGGGGGAGCGAGATCTTCCATCTGCAGGCTGTAGTGTGCTTTGGCAATGGCAGTGCTGGGCTTTTAGAGTCGCCTGTCCCACTTTTTGTCATCGTTGGATGTGTCCTTTCATGGAATATGATTCTCTGTTGCATAGTTTGCTTTGGAGATGTTGGTACCAAACCCAAAGAATGGTTTTACATACCATTGCTGCAGCCGCATGCCTGGGATGTTGCAGGGGGGGACAGTGGCACTTCAGGGTGACCCGGTTGTTTTTTTGGCCCCGTGTCTGGTGCCACACCGGCACTGCCACCGCTCAGTTGTCAGTGGAGACAACGGAGAGCTTCTGCACGGGCTGCACAGAGCATCAGTTCCTTCTGCTGCCCGTAGAAACGCAGGAGGAGCAGGGAGCTGCCCGTGTTTACGTGGAGACCTCGTGACTCTTCTTGCCTTGCCCATCGCAGCCTGGGTGCTTCCCTGATCCAGGGTGCATCTGCGTACGTGGTGTACTCCTCAGTGTACCTGACGTGCAGCTGAGCGCGTAGGAGTGGCTCGGCTCTCTTCTCCACGAAGAACAGCGTCTCCCAGTTTGTTTTTCTGTGGGTTGGTACAATTGAACGCGCTGCTCTGTATTCTGGCCTGTCTACTGAAATTCTATTGCCCAGTCCTCAGCTAAAGTTTTCGCCAGAAGATTTTGTGGCTCTTGACTTACATCCCTTTAGACTAATTGTTCTGTTCTTACAGAGCTCTGGATGGTGTAATTAGTCTCATATTTATGGTAGCTGATCTGTAAACTTTCGGCATCAAATAATTTAGTGATGTTTTAATCTGGAATTGTTCACAGAAAGTATTGTGTACGTTAAAGAACAGCAATATCTTTAAAAAGATTCTTTTGCAAATTGAAGTTTTAATGTGATTACTCAGTGTTGTGACTAATGGGCTTTCTCTTGTTTAGAAGTTAAATAATAATAAGCAGTTCCATTAGTGTATTTAACAAACAACAGTGCGCTTTGTCTTACAGAAAAGCAAACAAAAGGGGGGGGGGGTGTTGCTTGTTTTAAAGCAGTGGTGTGCTATAACTTTCTTTGCCTTTCACCCTTTTCAGTCTGGCAGTGTGTTCTTATTTTTGTATTTTTCTCAAGTTACCCCACAGCCACTGGCTGTGCACCACAGTTCTATACTGCAATTTTATTTGGTTTTTAGGAGCCACGTGCCTAAGCTGAAGTTCTGAGTTCTAAATGTTCAGTGTAATTTTCACAGGAGAACCTGATGGAATCAATGAAATGTTGTAGTCGGTCTTGTCTGATAATGGGAAATGAAGAATTAGCAGAACAAGCTTTGTTAGCTCTTGGTGTGTGGAGCTTCTTCTGAAAATAAAGGGAAGCTGATGCACAGAAGAATGGAACGACATTGCAAATCTTAGTGATTATATCATAACTGTCAATCATCATTTCTCCCTACTTGGGAAACTATCCCTGAAGCCTCAAGACTCTCTGAACAATCATCTCTTTTATTTTGATTTATCCTCAGTCCAAATAAACAGCAATTTCCTTGTAACTGGAAATGGGAATTGATGAAAGAAAGCTCTGTTTGGGGTGGTTAAAAGAACTGCTTGGGCCAAGTCTCTGTCTCTTCCATGCAGCAGTCTGGTGTGCTCAGTCCAGCGTGCAAAGGCGCTTGGTGGCAGAGCCCATATGTCTGGTGGCAATACTGAGGTCCTACCTGCACGTGTGTGTTCACTGCACGATCACAGCATCACTGAGCTGG
Organism: Haliaeetus albicilla; assembly: GCF_947461875.1. Classification (NCBI taxonomy): domain Eukaryota; kingdom Metazoa; phylum Chordata; class Aves; order Accipitriformes; family Accipitridae; genus Haliaeetus; species Haliaeetus albicilla. The sequence continues at coordinate 32,063,977 of NC_091496.1, forward strand.
CTTTGAAGCATTCATTCCCTTCCTTAGAAACTTTTGCCACAATATTTTGCTTGACGGTTTCTGATTTTCCTTTTCGGGATACCTTTTAATGCTTTCTGTATAGCTAACGCATTTTGAAGTCTTTGGTTATGGCTGTGGGCTTTTGGTGAAACAAGAATTGATCTTTTAAATCCGGCTGACTTTATCGTAACACATCACAAAGTGTAAGAAATGCTTCATCCCTGCCAGAAAGAAGTTGCTTTGGAAATTACAGGAGAATGTGACATAGACTATTTGATCTAATGGCTGAATGTGCTTTCAACAAAACGTGGTGTAGACTCTGTTCTTTGATCTCATTTGTCCTCTTAAAACTCATTTCTCTAGTGTTTCATGTCTGTCTGTTCATTCTGTGTCATGCAAAGTAATGCAGTGCTGCAAAAATGAAGCCAGTAGCAGCAGTTTTAATGCTGAAAACTGAAGCTGCAGAGCATTATCACCTGTGAACAGCCTTATCACAGTCAGCCCTGTTCTTACAGGTGCTCTGTAAAGCTGTTACAGAGGATAAAAGACCTGGAATCCTCAGATCAGAGTTTGAAGAGTTTGGCACTTGGACGCATTTGGGTTTTCCTGACGTCTGTATGCCATTTCAGCTTGCCTTCGTCAGACAGTAAATACTCTACTTGCTGTACGTAGTCTTCACAATAAAACACAATGTGAGAGGGAAGGAATAAGCACAAATGAAAACAGCGTCTTTCTGTCTGTCTCCCTAAGACATCAAGTGTACTTGCTGTCACTGATGAGATTTTTGATTCCAGTAACCGCATTGATGCATTAACCTGCAGAAGCTCCCTTGAAAGCAGAAGAAATAACATCTCCTCAAATTTAAGAATGTCGTAGCATCAGGATAAGTGCTGCCTGGTGGAAAGTTGAGGAGAGGGGTTCAAAGCAAGGCATCCAAATACGTGCTAAGCTTTTACGAGTATATGGTCTGATGTAAATGGGAGAAATAACTAAAATCTTACTCACTAAAGGCTTCTCTTTATGCTTTGTGGGTGAGGGGAGAAGGAAGAGGCACCAGGCAAGGGGGCTGGATACAAGGAGCTAGATTAAATGGTGTAAGGTGAAAGGGAATAACAGCTTTAAGTCAAAGTGGGGAAGACAGACGACTGGGAGCAGATACATAAAGGCAATAAGGAGCAGTAAGAAACAAGAGGGAACTGAGGAGGGTGCAGAGCACGTGTGAGACGTGGGATCTGGGCTGAGCTCCATTACACTGGGGTCTGCTGCGCTCTCCTGCTCGGTGTTGCACAAAGGATGTTGAGACAGGTTCATGCACGTGTGGAGCTTTCTTCACAGGACCCATAGCTGATGAGACACGCTTTCTCTTACCAATGAAAGTTAGTTTGGGCAAATATGGAAAGAGAAGAGAGAAAGAAAATTCTGCCCAGTGGCCAGCTGCACAGAGCAGAGATGGGGTCCTTGGGTCAGCATCTTCCCCTCTTGGGAAGGGTACGGAGCAGGAGTTAAGAGGCTTGTGCAGTAACAGCGGATAATTTTGACTTTTTCAGAGACTAACAGCAATTCAAAAGACACAGCCTAAGCTTCTTGACTCTAATGAGAAGATTTCTGTTAGCAGCCCTGTTTATCAGCTCAGCAGAGCTGTAGTGAGGTGGGTGCTGGTCTCTTCTATCAAGTAACTAGTGATAGAACGAAAGGAAATGGCCTCAAGTTGCACGAGGGGAGGTTTAGATTGGATATTAGGAAAAATTTCTTTACTGAAAGGGTTGTCAGGCATTGGAACAGGCTGCTTAGGGAAGCAGTGGAGTCATCATCCCTGGAGGTGTTCAAGGAACATGAAGATGAGGCACTTCAGGACATGTTTTAGTGGGCATGGTGGTGTTGGGTTGACAGTTGGACTTGATGATCTTGGAGGTCTTTTCCAACCTAAATGATTCTATGATTCTATGAATTTGGGTGCTTCATGTGCCCTTTTTTTCTCCATGGCCTGATGCCGCAGCAGAGCTTAATTCCCACATGATGCAGGACAGTCCCGCCATCATCCCCCAATGCTGACCTCCTGTCTGAATTTCTGGAGGTGAAAACACTTCCTATCTTCCTCACTGTGATGTGTCATCACTCCTGAGGGCTTCCTCCCTGTCTGGGGTTCTAGGAGAAGTTTCTTCTCCACATGGCTATCATTCAGGTAAATATTTGCTATTTAAACTTGATTTCAGAGTAATTTTATGGAAATAAGTCTGTGTATAGACATGATTTTAAAAAGTTTCAGAGTAATTTCAGAGCATAATAAGAAGGATGAATATAGAACTTTAATGGTACAAAGTCTGCCTCCCAACTTACCTTTCTCTCAGCTTGGATGTAAGTCTGGGCTCTGACAATGACAAATCCCTGCTTCTGCCTTACTGCTATTTATTTTTCTCTGGTCAGAGTTGCTTGGTTTATGAATTTTTTTTTTCCCCTTCAAATTTTTGTGCTTAAGCTTTCCATACAAATTACTTGATACTACTATTTGCATGAGGAAAAGTACCTAAAACTGTAAAACACAAATGCAGAAATAGATATGCAGCACAATGTGTCACAACAGTACTCCTTCATAAACACTTGCTTTGCGCTGGAGTAGAGGGATCATATATGAGTAAAAGAAATATTTCCTAATCCCTAAACACTTCTAAATCTTCAGCGGGAGCTTGGGAAAGATTCTGTATAGCAACATATAATTAGAATAAAACTTTTTAAATAGGAAGTCCATGGACTACTTCCCAAATCACACATATGCTTGCAAGACTGCATTTGGGGCTATTCTTTCGATGATGTTTGCAAATAGCTATTTAGAGGTTTAACCTCTTATGTGCAAATATACCAATACTTGAACACTTAGCTGCTTTCATCTGCAAGCTAATGCATAGCTTACAGCCCACACGGAGTCTGTTCCAAGTGGTGATGGTGGTACAGAGAAATGGCTCCACCGCATTCAAGATGGTTCTTAAAATTCTTGTTTGTTACGGTATTTTGGGTTCAAACTCTGAATACAAACAACAGACTTCATTAGTTTTTAAAAATGTTGTATTTGCTCTGCTGTTAGGTTACCACCTCCTTCTTTTCTTGCTGCTGTATCCAGCCTATTTATGAAGGCAAGTGAATTAAATCACTACGCAACTGGAGTATATATTTGGATTTCACTCTGAAGTGACTTGCAACACCTGATGGTTTCTGGATGATAGGTAAAAGAAGGGCAGCATACAGGGAAAAACATAAAGTAAATTTTGGTTTTGAGTTTTCTGGATTCCAGTGCAGATGGAGCCTTCTGGGGAAAAAAATTAATGGTATCTTTACATGCTCTCTGCTATAATTCATTCTTCACATGTTGCTTAACGCTTCTTGTAAAGAGTCATTAATTGCCCTCAGTCCTCTTTTTAAATACATGAGTTAAAAACCTCTGTTCCTCCATCTTTTTTGGTAAAGCCACTTTTAAAGTCTTCAGAATTATTTCAAGATGTGTAAATGTATCGTATCACCTTGCCGTGCAGCTTTGTAATTAACTTCTGCAGCCAGTTGTTTTGTTCCTTTTTTCTCCTAGTTCCAATTTCTCTGTATTCTCATGCTCTGAATTCTCCTGACTGCTACAGCACTGCCTTTGTGAAAACACAGTGACCCCACAGAGTCACAGCTAGCATTGTGTGTAAGTAGGGGGCAACGGGAGTTTCTTAAAGCTTTTCATAATGTGAGACCCATAGTGGTGGAGCATTATTGTTTAGGTATGTTTTGTGTTTTGATAATAGAACTTTCTTTGGCTAAAACCCAGAGTATTTTGACCTAAATGTCTGTGCAAGTACCTTTAAGCAACTCCGTGCCCGAGGGATTCATTCTCTGTAGTTTACACAGTGTGGAGATCTGGAGATGAAGAATGGCAGAAAGCATTGTTACAAAAAGGACAATTTTCCACTTAAAACATGTGACAAGTATAGACTAGACTTGTTTTCATTTCCTGTACCCATCAAAACATGATATATCACTTAACTATTGTTTGTATTAGAGAAATGCACTGTTGAAGTGCCTCTTCACTTAAGACTTGAATACATTTTATATTTTCATGTGAAAAAAAGACTATACCATGGCACTTACTATAGGTGTAAGAACCATGCATTCTAAATCATTTGATGCTATCTGGTGATAGCTCCAGTGTGGATGTAGGCTGCTGAAAGGGTTCAACTAGCTCTTCTGTTTAAACTTCCCTGTTGTCCTATTATCCAGCCCGTTCTTCTGTTAGGAGCTCGTTTGAGCTCTCATGAGATTTCAGTATCTGCCAGGCCTGCAGCTGTTGAAGTTGGACTCATAATGGCAGGAGTTCAAAGTTAGAGAATTAATTCTGTAGGAAAAAAATTCTAACAGTGCTAAGCGTGGAGAGGGAGCAGTCATTTGGTGGATCTGTTACTAATGCCCACATGACCAATGTGGACATTTCTGCTTAGCCTGGTCCAGCGCAACTGGTTCAGTTCAAATGGTTCAGTTCTGCAGGGCAGCCAGAGCCTTAAGTGCCCACCTCCTCTGTGCAGAGATGGGGCTGCGTCCTTTGTTCTTTGTCTTGAAAGATCTTGGGAGGAAAGCTCTGCGCACCCAAGTTTCAGCTCCAAAGAGCTAAATGAGATAACCACATAGATGATTTCTGGGAATGTAATTAATAAAAAGAATGCATAATTTTGAAGGTCATGGTCTCTGGCTTTTTTTTTTTTTTTAAAACTATACCTGTTAGCAGTATTTGTCTGATTATTTGTTGTTCTGTTGGATTTGCAACTGAACTATGCATAAGGTCAGCAGTTTTTATTGTTAAAGACCATTTAGGATCTCTTATTTATTGATATCTTGCATAATTTATATTTTCCATTTCCAGGTAGTAATAACACAATGTAATAGATAGTATTGGTTTCTAATGTACTGAATGGGGAAGCTGTGCAGAACAATGGGTTGATATTATGTTAGTAAATGTAATGACTGGATGTGTATCTTCCTTTAATCGTTGAGCTGTTTGTTGTGACCCACTGCTGACCTCTTTAAGAACAATTTCCTTTTCATACACAAACAGATAGCTGGCCTAATACCTCTCCTAGGTAATTATGCTGCATGTAGGCAGTGTCCATGCCAGGCAAATCAATGAATTGTGACTTGACCTGTTTCACTAGTTTCCAAAACCAGCACTCAGTTTCTAGTGATGTTTTACAATTGAAATGGTTCTGTAACTGGAATAGGAGCTCTAGAAAACCTCTAATTAAAACAAGAATCTATTATACACACCATGTTATATGCAGCATTTGCCTTGGGGAAAACACCAACAGGTTTCCAGTTTTCACAGTGATCATTATGATTTCTTTGAAGATGACCCCATAGAAAGAGTCCTTCAGCCAGGTGCCATATGAAGAATATGGAGGGGGGAGAACCAACAAAAAAACCCCAGAATCTGTGAAGAGTCCCCATGAGCCCATACCTTAATTTCAGAAGATAATTTCAGAAATCTCTATAGTTTCTCAGCTAGTGGCCAGTAAAAAATTGTATTGAATATGTTTTGTCTCAAATATTTTGACAAATTCTCGCCATCCACATTAGTAGTCCTATTGACTTGATTTTGTCCAAACTGATGCCATTTTGAACCATTGTTTCTTGCTAATCTTCCATAACCATTTTTGGAAAGTGTCAAAGACGGGAAATATCTTCTCCAGACAAAACATTCAAAATGGTGCAGGTTACCAGACAGTCTGCTTTTCTTGGTACTGAGAAGGGAAGGTTTGGTGAAAACTAATTTTTAATACATCGAAGTGCCTGAAGGACTGTGGTTTATTTGGACTATATTGTGCCTGCTTTTAAACGTTGGTTTTCTGCTCACCCATGAAGTAGATGAATCTTGAAAACACGTTTCTTCCCTTCCTGTTTCTGATGGAAGAAGGACATTCAGAAGGAAACGGCTGTTGTGACATTTCCAGTTCTGAAACCTCCTGTCAAAGCTGGGAGAGAAAAGCACTTCCATCTGCATTAACATCCCGCTTGAAGGAAGATATGTCTTGCGCATTCATGTCCTGCTGCTTCAATATCAGTATTTCTGTAGATCAGGCAAAGTGATGACAAAGCCACACACGTGCAAAAAAACATAGGCTACAGCTAAGATTGTTATTATTCATGTGTCTTTTGGATTAGCTCGCTCTTTCTTCATGGCCATTGGAGTATCTGACTAGGGTCCTGCATGCTGGAATACATCCAATTTGTTGGTATGTTCCATGTTCGTAATGTGTCCTCTCGCTCTTTTTTTTTTTTTTTTTTTTTTTTGTCTGCCTTGTGTTCAGTTTCACCGTGTTAAGTGTATGGTCACAACTTGTGACAAGGTGTAAGGAATGCCATTTTTTTCCCCTCTGGTCTTCTATAGCCAGCTGATGGTGTCTGGATTTTGTGTCCGTGTGGTTCTTGGCTGTACCTGCTCAACCAGGATTTGTGGGCAGAATGGGGAAAACTGGCCACCAACTGTCAAAACTACCAACCAAATAATGTCCCCTCTTCCCCCAAGATCCAAAAGGTAATCATATTCACAGCAAGAGGTAAAACACAGGATGCTGAACATGGATTTACAGTGGTTTAGCTGAACTGGTTTATTTAAACTGCTAAGAATCTGTCTGTAGGTGAAGCCATCCTAAAATGGAACATTTTACTTCATATTTGGAGGAGTTCGCCTTTCCGTCTGCTCCTATTTAATTTGAAAACTGGTCCCTAAGTGCATCGAGAAATCATTACATGATTATGTGCCTTCAGCTTGTACTTTCGGTTTCACTGATGCTGACATTAAGCAGATAGAACTGACACTTTTCTTCTTCTATTTATGTGCTGGTGGTTGGCTAGATGGATGTTTTTGCTTTTGTGTACTATGCAAATTTTTGCACCAAGAAATTCACAACTAACTTAAGGCAGGTCGCTCATTTTCATGAAAAGTAGGATCTCTGCAACTTACTGGCTGCTATGGGGCCAACCTTACTGTCATACAGTGAAAGACAGTGCCGCTTCAGTAGTTCTTCTGTTCTTTATTCTGTTCTTTAAATTTATTTCTGTGCTTACAGGGGTTCCTTATTAGTATTAAAACTGTCTTAGTAGTAAAACTACTGTGGTGTATGAAATATTACATATTAGCCTGGTTTAAACCAAAATATGAACAACCTCCAAATCTTGCCCTTGTTTAACTGGACTGTTTTAGAACTCCACAATCAGTTAAGTCATACCTTTTGGTTAAATTGACATAACATTTCATACAGAAGAATGTTAATACCATCTTACAATTTCTTCATAAAACATTAAAGCAATCAGGATGGCAAGTGTGAAGAGAATGCAGAAGAAAAGTGCAATTATCCTCTCCTGTGAATTTATTCACAAAGTAAATCTGACCTTGTGGATTGACCCATGTCTTTTACTCTGCAAATTCTGTCTGATAGCCTAGAACAAAGGCAGCCAGTGAGTATTGGGCATGTGAAGCGAGTTGTCTCAGGACCATAGCAGCCTTCTGAAGATCATCAGCTTGTTTGACAGTTGTGTGTGTCACTTCACTTGTGTACACTGTTTGCCTCTCTTCAGTTGTGCTCGCTGTTGAATCTGAAACTTTGAAGTTACTTCTGTCCATGGAAATGTTGGCCACCCTTTCTCTGGAATGCAGCTGTGGATTACTGTAAATTCAGATTGGTGGCTTAATAGAAAATTTGCTCTCTTTTAAGGCTGAGATTAATTTTTAAGGGTTTGACACTCTACATGTGTCTATAGCGGTGTATGTGTGTGATTTTCAAATATTATAAAGCCATGGTGCATTGCAGAGAATGATCAAAATTACCCATATAATTATTCCTTCATATCTTACAGTTAATGAATTATCTGCACCACACCTATCAGTATACTTACAGGAAAACCTTCATTTCTTAATCGGAGTTTGTTTTCTATGTCATTAATATTGCTTGCCACTCTTACCTTCTTCAATATTCTCTACTAAGACAGCAGACAGCTGACTGTTGTTTTTGTCAGGTCTCTACTTCTGCTCTCCTCTTACTATCACCTTGAATGAAAGCTTTCAAACTCTGTATTGATTAAAGCAACTGAAGCTTGAATTAAGTCCAACTTTTGCTAATACCCTGCCAAGTACTTAACCAAGTCAATCTAGAGATTGCTTTATAAGTCAAATTGTACTGTTGAAAATGTATGGGACTGAAACATCTCTTGTTGACTATAACTATACGCAAGGCAAAATCATGAATCTTTACTAGATCTAGGTTATCCTTTAGGGTATTAACAAGTATGCTATGATGTTGGATCAGGCCAAGTCATATTCCAAGTTCAACAAAAAGTTAAAGAAAGTGAAGACAGCATTACACCGTAAATGCCCATAGTTAAGGGTATATGTGAGTATGGCAGAGGACTCAGCTGGATTTTAAATACATGAACTGTCTGTCTGATGACCTATATTCTCATTTTTAAGCTGCATTTAACTCTTTATGAAACTAATATTACTTGATATTGACCTTGGAATGTAATTCTGAAATACTATGGGACACATTTCAAATGTAAATCTAACATTTACCTATTTGCTTCTATCACTGAAGGAGGTGACGGGACAGCAGAACTGCACAGGGTCACTTTGAGTAGTCGTGCTTAAAATGTTAACCCAATCAGTTCTCCAGCAGCCAGCCCATGAAATTATATGACAAAACCACTTAAAACATTGAAAGAGAATGAAGTGCACTTTTAAAATACAGTATATTTTTTTTACCTCTGTAAGAAGGGAGGTCACGTTTTTTTTTCTATGATCTTGATTTCAGAATACAAAGTGTCTGGTTTGATGGATGAAGCATGTGGGTGCAGAGATCTGCTCATAAAAAGCATGTTGAAGGCAGAGCCTAGCTGAGCTGCATGTATTAACAGCATTACTTTCTGTACATAATCTCTCCAGTGAAAGTCAGTATGACTTCAAATCCAAAACCAGTGCCCCAAAATAATAGTGATATGACTGAAAGCAGGAGCAGCTGGAGACAGGGACAAAGGCAGGTTGTTTGGATGAAAACTTTCCCAATTTTACACATGGATTTGAAACATTTTTCATGGGGGGGGAAGAAAATAAACCTCAAATGTGTGTCATAAAAGCTCCAGAGAATTACCCCTAAAAATCACCTTTTAAATTACGTTTCATCATATTTCACTGAAGGTAACAATCAGCTAGAGGTTTATTGATTTATTGTCCAATTTCAACTAAGTCAGAAAATAGTGGGATATTGTGGCAGCTGTCATAAATGCATGAAGTCCTTTTCCTCAGTTCCTTGTTCTTCAGTGTGTATCAGTGCTCCATTTTAAAACTGCCCTGATGGGGAAAAGCCCTCTCCCTCCTTCCCTGTAAAGAAGAATGTTCCTCTGGCAGGTGAGCTGCTGCTCTTCACATGTGGCTAGCACAAGGTCAGTCTTCTGAGCTGTTTGTTCAGAGTACGTTTTTATCCATCACAGAACAGATAAACACCTTAACATTTTACTGTCAACATATTTATTATCTGAATGCCAGAATTTAACATCGATATTTTTGTCTGAAAAAAATAAACAGTGCCATGCATGAACATTTCGTCATAAGCTTTAACATAAATTTTATGGAAGAGTTCCTTCTAGAAGCTCTGATCTGATACCCATAAAATGAAAGCCTTTTGTTTAAGTGTAAGGTGAGTAGAGAATGCTGCAAGCTTCGTTTAATTTTCTTGCTGACTTTATACTTAATCACTGTTGAAGGATTTTTGTGTATTTTCTTTGATCCTGCAGTCAAGTCTATTCATTAATTCTTAATGCAGACTGAACCCAGAACTCACTTTATCTTCCAGCTAGATTTAACAAGTTGCCACTGTGCCTTCTGGTATGCTCTTCTGCCTAGAAAGTGACCCTCTGCAGCTAAAATGGAATACTGAAGTAGCGGTAATTTGAAGATGCACATACAAATGTGACTTGCTTGTTTTTCACTGACTTGCGGTGGGGGGGGGGAGAAAGAAATTACGATAATGATGGTGACACATATCCAACATAAATGAAAGCCCAGTCTAAGACAGCTGTAGATACATGACACTGTTCTTCCTTTTGTGAAATACTAGGATATGAAAGCCCAGAAAAGGCCTCGAGAATTTCTCATTCAGGTCTCTGTTCCAAGGTAGGATTAGACACATCACCATCCTTGACAGATACTAGCCAGTCTGGAAAACCTCCTGTGATGATATTTTCCTAATTTCACTAGACTAAAAAGCATTGGAAAGAGTTGTTATTATATGTATGGGTTTGTTGTTTGGTTTTTTGGACACCCCCCCCCCCCCCCAGTTCCCTCTCACAGATTGCAGATTAAGATGATGGCAGCTTGTTCTATGATCAGTGAACACAGAAAACAATTAATGGTCACCTGTCTGTAACAATTTCCCATATTGGAAGGCTATTACTGTCTCTCTTCTTTTTCTGGTAAAATGCTGTCACCCCAAACTTGTTGTAGTGTTGATGTCTAGCCAGTTGTTCCCAATATGTTTCTTTGCACGTGCGTTGTCCAGTTCATCAAGGTAGTTCTGATTTTTAAAGTTGTTCTTAAAATTGCATAAACTTTTGTTCAACTCAGTAACATCTGCAGGTTTTATACGCATACAAACTATTCTTTTGTCCAAGCCATTCATGAAAATGGCAGATTTTCCAGGATGTGAGACAAATCCTTGCAGATCTCCTTGATACCTTTTCTCAGCTTGATGAAGAACAACTGAAAACTGTCCTTTAAATTGTGTGCAATTCAATCTTGGCCATATTTCCCTCTTCTGCTTCTGGGAATGTCACGTGTGACAGCATCAACAGCTTTAGTGAAGTCAGGCTATATCACATCTACTGCCTGTCCCTTATCCACTAGACCAGTTGGTCTGTCAGTGAAGAAAATGAGATTGGCCCGACTGATTTCTTCTTGGAAAATCCATGTTGTCTGTTCCTTATCACATTATTATCCTTAAGGTCTTTAAAAATTGATTGTTTAATAATTTGTTTCAGTATCTTTCCAGTTACGGAAAGTAGAGCGACTGCTTTTCACTCCTTTCTGACTGTTTTTTCTGTTTGTAAGGACAGGTGCTGTGTTTGCCCTCCTGTATCAAAGTTCTTCATTCTCCATAAATTCTCAATGAACTTCAGTTGGTTCATTATATACTGTGCAGTGGCCACCACCAGGTCTGGCCAACCTGAGAACATCAAACTTACTAACATATTCTTTGACATCTTTTTTTCTCTCTTTCTTTTTTTTTTTCCCCATGCCAATAGAAAATCTGTACAGGTATGTTGGTTTTTTCTTCTTTTGTGCCAATGATCTGCTTCCTCTTTTGAAGGGCGTGTGTGTGTGTTTTAAAAAGAGATTGTATTATGGTCTGTTAGAACTGTTACATTGAAGATGCTCTACTTGGATGCACTGTGAATTGCTACTGAGATAAAAGTAAAACTGGCTGTAAATCAAGCTTTCAAACAAGTTTAAGTTCTGTTGAGCCATCCTTCCTTTTGCATGGCTTCACAAGCTGAATTGAGGCATTATTGTTTTGAAATGCATTTAAACTAGGCTCCCTGTAAAGTCTGTAAGGCAACAGCCATCCCTGCCAGAGCACTGTAGTTGGGGTAAACACAGAATAATCTCCTGGGGTAAACACAGAATAATCTCCAGAGACGCCCATCCATCTCTCTCCACAGACTAACTGTGAAGTCTAGATGAGTATGTTGCTTACTTAGGCACCTAAATGATAAAGGTTAGACTGGAGGAATGCAGATGTTTAGGACAGGCGTTTAATGGCACTTTGGTACTGAGAGATGCAGATAGGTGCATCTGCGATGCCCGTTTATTTCTTTATGTGTCAAAGGACTTTAAAGCTGTCAGATTTCTGTGAGCCCCATTATGACTGTATTGGTGAAGCAAACAGGGCTATGGCCTGAGCACTGTGCCATGGTTGTGTATGCCGCTTATTTGTTGACTACTACGTTGCTGTTATATGGCACAGTTGCGGTCTATGCCAACTAGCGTTCTTGCAGACCATCTCACTCATGAAATACGGCTTGTTCCAAGCAGGCATGGTGAATGAAGCCACTATCCTGGGGATGAAAAGAGTACAGTTGTTTGGATCTGAGCTGAGCCATCCATGCCCCTTGCAATAAGGAGGAGAAAAGAGTCGGGTTGTGTCTGGTGTTTTGTTTTGGGTTTTTGGTTGTTTGGTTGTTTTTTTTGGTGGGTTTGGGGTTTTTTTTGTGGTTTTGTTTCAGGGTGGGTTTTTTGAGTGTGCTTCAGATATAGCCAGTGAGGTTGGGTCTTGGATCTGTCTGCTGTTCATGCATGTTTGTGACAAAGGGTGGTATTTACAATATTGTACAACTAAATAAGTACCTTTGTGATATTAATTATCTCCTCATGATACAGACGGGCTGGTCTGCTGTGGGAAATACCTCTGTATAAAAATCCTGACCTGTAAAACATGCTAATAGCTTAGAACATGGTCATTTACTAATTTCTAGCTATATTGTTACTGCAAAGTAATAAAAAGAAGGAAAAGACACGAAAGATACTTATTACTTTGCATTTCTCCATGGAAAATCAGTTTAAAAGTTACTGTTAAATGAGAAGAAAGAAAATGGGAAAAAAAATGTGGCATCGGCAATATTTAATGTAGCACAAAAGATCAGTGGTCAGTGAAACCTCTTTGTAACTTGCTCTTTTTAAAGGTACGTATTCAATCTTTACTAGGCCTTCCAGCCTTGCAGAGAAGCGTTGGGCTGGAAGGGAATGTTGCTCCATTTGAAACAGCTATCTACAGAGTGTAAGTACATTATAACTGCATTGATAGTTCCATTATCACAGCGTGACTCTATCAGACTCGGTGAGGTTGCTAAGTAATCAGTCAATTGCTGGTCTTTCTTAAGAAGTAGGGTTCTGAAAAATAAAAGGAATGCTGTATGGAAAAGTATTGCTTTTGGTGTTTATTTCCAGTGGTGGAACTTATTTTAGTAAAATACTGGCATATTTTATTCAGAGATGGAACTGCATGGCAAATCCACACTTACAATATTGATGTTTTAATGTGAAGCCCTGCCGTACTGAATAGTGCTAATGTACAAGGTCACTTCGAGATGCAAAAGAAAAATGGATAAGAAGAAAATAGAGATGCAAATCTGATGGGCATGAGAGAATGATATCTATCACATTTGAAACAGGTCATCTGTAGCAATAAACTGCTAGTTTCAAAACTGATACCCTTACAGATATAATGATGGTTCAGAAAATAGCCACCATATCAGACAGAAGTCAGATTGCCTATTACAGCTACAGCCGGATCACCTTTACAATTGCCTGTTGCAAGGTGTCATTAAAAAGATTAGTTGAATCGTTGGGCAATCTGAACACTGATGCCAACATGTGAAAAATCCAGTCTAGAGCCATTTTATTTCCTCTGAAGCATTTCTGGCATTAATATCGCCAGACGTTTGCTGTTTGGAAACTTGGCTTTCAAATCTGTCCGGTAAATCTTAATTTCAGAAGTTTTTAATAGAAATTTTAAAGCATTAGTTTGTGAAGAACTTGATCATTGAGTCTTAAGGCAACAGAAAAAACCCTGGTAAATCTATTGGGCCTGCTCTTGCTGCCTTAATTCCATATACACAAGTACGATGTACACTGAAAGAGCTAGCCAAGTGTGGAAAAAGGATCAGGAAATAAAAGAACTGACAAAGAAAAATCTTAGAGGAATATTATTTAGAGTATTGACTATTCCAGCTGATAGAACATCTTTAAAATAAAGTTAACTCTTTATTTGGTTATATACACTCTTCTGGGAGAGCCTAGAGCTACACTTGCTAGCAGATACTACTTATGGGAGAAGGGGATGAAGATTTCTGTGGCCATGATCTACTAAGATATTTTGAGACAGCTTATTCCACGGTCTGTCCAAGCTACAGTAATATCTGTTCATATTACATATTTGCATTGGATATTCACCACGAGAAATTGATCATCATAGTTTCCCTCTACAGTGAGTAGCTAGAGAGCAACTCCTCTGGAAGATGTGTCAGAGCAGCTAAGTTTAGCTCCTTCTCATTGACTTTTTTAGGGAGACCCAGGAGGCACATCCTCGAAAAGCAAAATTGCTGAGGCATGTTCCCTGTCCATTAGAGCAGTGGGTACTTGGTGTTGTTTAGGTTTGAGGGAAAAGGAAGCTTTGTTTGCCATTTCAGAAATAATGGTTATTCCTAGAGTGGGTTACGGGATTGGGTTCTTTGGACTTGTTTTTGTTATGTTTCTATAGCATTTGAGCGTGGACTTTTGGAGCAGAGCTGTAATTCAGATTTCGGATTCAGAACTGCAATATTGCCACAACTGATAGTGAGAACCCAGTTTTGCGCGGTCTTGGTGCATCTTTATCAAGACAGAGAGGTGTATGAACAGCTCTGCCTTTCCTTCTCGGACTACACGTAACCTTCTCAGAACCCTGCTCTGGTACCCTTGTGAGGAAGAAGTGACAGGAGATAAAGCCGTGGCACACTGAGGAGTTGAGGGTATGGTGTAGCACCATGTACATGTTTTGTGCAAAGAAGTTCCTGGAGAATCCGAGGTACTTCTGAGTCTTGAGCTCCTTCCCATAGTCCAAGAGCAGGCTTGTGAAGAACATGAGTGTGTGTAGTAAATGTGCTTTTTGGAGTAGGTGACATTTGTATCTGTGCATTTATTTATTTGTCTGTGGATTTGATGGCATATGCTGGAACTTGTGTGGAGAACACTGAATTAATAAAAGCCAGGTGTGTGATCCCTCTAAGTATCCCTGCAAGGATATTTAGGGGCCTCATATTCTTAGACAAACGCCAAATTAATCACAGTGCTAAACTAAAAGTGAAGCCCATACAAAATTTACTACAGTTTTTCATCATTTTAACCCCCCCCCCCCCAACATCAGTGTGCAGTATTGATAGTGGTAGCTTTGTTTACACATGTGGTCTAAGTTAATAGTGTATATCTATTTTTAATACAGCTCTACAGTAGTGTTTACTGCTTTAAAAAGAAAAGAAAACAAAATGAAATTAAAAATCGCTGCTGGAATCCGTAAAGATAAATGCTGCAATATGGTACCATTTTCAGGGGAGGTGAGTATAAGAATCAACCTTTAAATCCATTTAAGAGTTGAGGAGAAATATGCATATCAGACAACATTGTTATTACTAGTGCATAAAATTTGGCAGAGAACCTGATGCATGTTTCCTGTATAAAAACAATTCACTGCCGTGCAGTTCAGATCATTTGGCTGTTGTATAGGAAGTGCTTTTAAAATAAGGAAGGGTTCAGATTATTGCCTTCTCTCTATGTTTTTTTGTTTGTTTGTTTTGCATCTTTGGTTAGAATTAAGTTGTCCATGTGTGAAAAGAGGGTGTTGGGAGGATGGTGTCACTTCTAAATTAATTAATAAGTAATGATGCATTGATATTTTATGAATAATACTTCCCAGTAAATTTTCAGTACAGTATAAGGGAATTGCATATTCAAGCGTATTATTTTTAGGCAAGAGGTTTAGCAGCCTCCACTTGATAATGGCTTAAAGATTTGTTGTTCTAAGATTTTATTTTTTTTGTAGCAGATGCTCTAAGTTCTAATAGTTTACAGCCATATGGTAAAGTAGTGAACAAAATGTACTGCAACTTTCTGTTCATGTTAAGCGGCTGTCCTGTAGTGTTTTAATATCAAATAAGCCTCAAACCTAGAAGAGGAGTTTTTCCTCATTATTGCTTATGGTAAAAATGGCCTCAGAATGTCAATCTCCACCCTTGTGGACTCAAATACTCTGAATGTAAATATGTATATTATTGCCTTGCAGAGTGTCATTTTGAACTCTGTCTGTCCTTGTTCTCACATGTTTATTTTATCACAATGAGAGAATCCTCTGCTAGACAACTTACAGAAATTATTTTTTCTACTTCCATGGCCATAACAGTGAAATAAGCAAACCGACATTTGCATTTCTCATTTGCTGCAATATAAAGTTTTGATCCACCCTGCAGGCATCTGCCCTTTGGGTTGGGCTAAAGACATTTCAAGAATCTGCTATAAAAAAATAGACTTGCAAGACTCTGCAATGAAACATAGAGGCTTCAGTGCCCTGTCTGGAAGACGGAGAATTTCACAATTTATTGTCAGTTTTTCTAATTGTATTGAAAATGCAATTATACACAATGATACAGAACACATTAAAATATGCTGTTTATTGCAAAGTGGCATCCTAAAAAATACAAATTCGCCTTCATTCATGGCACAAAAGTCTCTATGGCTGCATCGTCAGTACTGGGCAAGTTTTTTGAGGAATTTTGCATGTGTTAAAACCCAGGCAGCTGAAAAGAATAATGAATGAGTTGGAGAAGGTAGGCCAGGGAATTTTGGTTTTCCTGTGTCATAGTACAAAAGCAAAGGGATGTCAGAAGGCAGGAAATTCAAGAAGAAGATATGAAATTTTTCTTCACGCAGTGTGTATTTTAGCTCTGGAACCTCTCTTTTAGGAAATTGTGAAAACCCAGAGTTTAACAAAATTCCACACTTCATTTGTTATTTAAGTCACTATCCAAAATATCCAAGGTTGCTACTAATTATGACAATATACACTTGTGGAAGGTATATTTAAACAATGTGCTATGTTCTTTACTCCAACTATTGACATATATCAGCATAAGACCAGATGTGGCAATGACTTATCAGCCATACTGTGATGCTCTTGGAAGACCGCTTTAAAACATCTAGTACTGTCCCCTAGTAGAGACAGGGAGCAAATTTAGGAGGATGATGAGGTTGCTCCACATGACAGTCCTTATTTCATTTGTGGGTGAATGGGCAACTGCAAGCTTGCATAAGACAATGAGAGTGTTACTCCAAATCCATTCAGAAATCAGTTTTTGCTAATAATGTCAAAAAAATTGCTACCATGAATAGTTGCCTTGTAAGATGTATATAGACTTAGAAACTAATTTGCTAAAGATTATCAACTATACATGATTTAGAGTTGAGTATGACCACGTGCCTACCTTTTCTAGTTCTCTAAGCCATTAAGTTTCCTGTAAATAGTTGTAAAATACAAGGAACTGTGTTTGTCATGTCATCTTAGATATACTTTAGAAACAAAGTACATTAACATAAAATATGCTATTTTTAGACTGCATGTATATAATTCATCATGGGTAGAGTTGGGGTTTTTTTAAAGGTTTAGTAATTTAACTCACAGGAGGGCAGAGGTGGAGTCTTAAATTCAATGGGAGTTCCAATTCTTAAAAAGATTTTCTTAGCACCTCTGCAGCAAAAGAGCAACCACGTTCTATTTTTAGATTTATCCATAGTAAGGATAGAAACTCTACTCTGTATGTAACCTTTTAGTGGATTGTTACCATGAATGTGTTTAGTAAAACACATGTAAAAAGCATGTAAAAAGAGATGAAAGGTCTGGTCAGAAATTTTAGCTGGAAGGCATTTTTAACACTGCATGGGTTCATTTACTGTTGCTGTCTTGCAGGTACTTAGCATTTATAGACATCATACCCTTGTAATTGAACTTGCATGAATCATTTATTTACTATGCTGCACTTACGGGTAATATATGTCAAGGGAATTCATTTTTTATTACAGCTGATGTAGCCATTATGATGTCATAATATATATAAGGGTAGAGATATAGCTTGAGCAGAACTTCTGTCTCTTAAATCTGTGAAACTCAGCACTGTCTACATTTCTGGTTTGGAAGCAGAAGTGCAAGACTCGGTGGTGTAACATTCTGTCAACCCTTGACAACAGCTTTCTGGTCAGGAAAAAGAAATATTTTATCTAGATATGGCAGTGACAATATCTGCATTTAATTTGGTATTTTAAAAAAAAAGGAAAAAAAAAAAGACAAAATGTGGGAATTTGCCAAGTAAGAGTAACATACACTGTTTCCTGTAGGAGTTTAAAAGACAGCATGTGTCTTTTAAGGTTCAATTCTAAGAACTGACTTTAAGGAGAAATACAAAAACCATATGCATTATGTTCGTTAGAGTAGCTGAGCTGAATTGCCTGATTTCAAGTCTAATTTTTTGTTTTCATTGGGGATATCACAAAATATCTCATTTTTATAGCTGTTTCCTAGCTGGCTGCTTTGCCAGGTCTGGACAGAGTAAGCGAGCTGGTACACAATGACTACCGAAAGCTTCCCTCATCAAGAGATTCCTAATTCTTGCCGTCTTTGTGTCTTAGAAGTTCCAGTGTCTGAGTGAAGGAGGGGGATGCGTGAGTTCCTCTGCACTGTGATATGAGTGGAAATTCGCTTGCTATAGACAAAAAGCAGCTTGTTGGTCAGGTTTAATGAAATGGAAAATGTTCAATAGATCACCTCTACGCTTTTATCTGTGGTACTATCAAGCAAATGCTGTGATATGTAATTAGAAGATGGACAGTGGTCACTTCAGAAAATAAAGAGCTTTGTCAGCCTGTACCTATAGCTAGAATAGTTCAGGTATCATTTTGTGGACATAATGGACACAGCTACATATTTAAAAGCAAACCACTAAAGTAGGAGCAACTTGTTTTTAGAAGGAAGCATATAGTGGATTTTTAGAGATAAAAACTGGCTTTTGAATACAGAGTGTCTTCTGATGCTTTTTACAGTCCAAGAGGGATGGGCTCATGCAGGAGGAGTGAAAGGTTTGGTGCCGAAGAGTAATATATTTATGTTAGCCAAATCTCCAAAGAAGCGTTTCCTTAAATACAGCGCATAAATCTCTAAGAATGCTATGAGAAGCTTATTTTTGAGTTGTAATATCTCTGGTCAGAATGCCTTTTTCTGAGTAGCCCAGTGCTATTTTAATTGCTGAGTTGGATGCATCCTTTCAGCACTCAGACTAGACTGCCAGGAAAAAACCTGCCTAATTTCCATTAGTCTTTGTCTTGTGGAGAACTGGATTTCCCAGGTTAGGGTTTGCTGACTCAAATTTAAAAAAATATTTCTAGACAGGCATACAAGAAAATGTAAATAAGAGCTGTCATAAATAAAATAATTTGAATAATCCTAGCTTAGAGGACCATCTCTTTTTAGGAGAAAGCTTGCTGCTCTGTTTAGTTGTTTATGTGGTAGCCTATATTTCAGCAAAATTTAGAGCTCATTAGGAGCAACAGTTCAATTTAAAACAGAGAGAGAAGGTCTGTACCGGTATTCTTAACAATCTATGATGTTCACACCAGCGTACAGGGTGTCTAGGCTGGGTGTTGTTACACAGAGAGAATATCTAGCTCACTGTGTGTAAAGTGGTAGCATCTTAATGTTTGTTGTAAGCCTATAGCTGTCTGATATCTATTTTTATAAAACCTTACATGCTCGCTACTGAATAGCGGCAGAAGTGTTGTAAGCTTTATATACACGCGTAACAGAGTTGTGGAGCAAGTCTAATAGCTGAACCTCCTGAACACTGCTTATGTTGATTACGTTACATTCCCGAGATGCATCTTCTCGGTAAAAACAGTAGTTTCTAAATCAGAGTCAGACAACCCTTTTGGAAAGTTTTGGTGAAAAGAACAGTTTTACAAAATTCTAAGTATCTGGAGACAGTCTAGTAAGAAAAAATGTCAGAAAACCTTAGATTTGGAAGAAACTCCTAGGTCTTTCGCTTATTTGTTATACATATTGCCAGAGCTTCACCACAATAATTACTTTGAAATAAAAGGAAGATTTTTAGTGCTATTTTAAAAAGAAACATCTAAAGAATCTTTCCACTGTGCTTTTTTCCAGTAATATGTTAGTTAACCTACTAGGTAGAATAATAATTTATGAGAAAGGAATTAATACGTCATCTGAGAAGCTGAGGTCAGGTACGTACGTACTTGATTTCTGTAGCAATCAAATCAGGTACCTAAGATACTTTATAACCATTATTTAGTTCCCAGTTCAGGTTTGATGATTTTTCACTCCTATTTATGGCAGTTAACTATGCTAAAGATCCCCTGCCAATGTGTCTAAAGGAAAAAAAAATACAAAGCAGTTTTTCTCCAGAGGAAGGCTAAACCCATCTAAAATTGAAAACAGATCAATCAAGCAGTTCATCAATAAATATATACCATCTTCTGCAGTGCTACATGTGACCTGAGGCTTTGGGAAGCATGAGCTCACTCTGAGGTAGACAGCCAAAGCACAGTTGAGTTATATTATCTTTTTAAAAGCAAAGATTGTCTTCTAATTTATTGGGGCAAGAGATAATTAATTCTCAGATTCAATACAGGGAGCCAAAGAATTAGATTCCACGTTTCCATCCCTAAATATGGCTTAAAATTAGAAGCTGAGAAAGCAAGAGGCTGTATAACAAAGTAAAACCGAATTCTGGGGATCATCAGACTTACACTCAAAAGTTCGTGGAGAAACCAGTCTGCAGATGGTTTCTAACTCTCGTGTTACCAAAAAATTTACAAAAAATAAAATCTCTCATTCCAATTTTGTTCCACCCTCTAGAGGGGAAGCAGGAGCATCATTTTTCTTTTTCTTCCTTCCTTTCAGTCATCTTATGGGGAACTGCAACCTTTCAGGTGATAATACTGCCAAACTGTGTTTCCGCATAGCTGAAGATCTGGACTGCAGAACAGTGCAGCTCTTACGGCTGTGAACCTCACATTTTTTCTTTTCATCTGTCTTATCTTTTTGAATGCATCAATGTCATTGCATACCAGGTTTCTACGATGGTACGTTTTATCAGCTTAATGGGATAGATTGCAGTGCAGGCCCTCTAAATCTCCAGCCTAAAGGTAATTCTCTTCTTCCTGCTGCCATCCTTTTCTGTAAAGTAAGAATATGCCTTTACAAGAATAAAGAGGTTGTTTCTTATTTGTCAGAACAGAAGAGAGACAACTAGACAACTAGTTAAACATGCGGTTCTTATTTCACGTTTAGAAGCTTTTAAAAAGCACACTATTAGACTCTTTTGGAGGCTTTTGTTGCACGTGGTGGCCTTCCTGACTGCAGGTTTTCTTTACACAACACTGACTGCGTGTTTTCTGTGTTACCTGTATTGCAATTTGATGGAGCAACTGGATGAGGGACAAAACAGGACTCAGACTGGACTGGAAAAGCAAGGTCAGTAATTCAGGGAAGTCATTTGCAGCATTGCTAGAAAACCCTAGAACAGCAAATTGTCTTCTACGTATAGACCCAGATTAGTTGTGCTTTGTTTTGCTGGGATCAGGGCTCCCTCTTGCCTCTTCTTTTGGCCTCCTTCGTGTTGATGTGAAGTGTGGGAGTAACAATGCGCCCACAAATTTCTCTTTCTCTAAATGGATAACTGGCTGGTTGGCAAGTGCGAACAGGTAATCTGAAAAAACTTATGCAAAGTCTCATCATTTCACTCTAATTTGAAAGGTGTCTTCAAATAATTTGCGTAGCCTGGATGCTTTAAGATGATTCTGAATTGAGCTTTCTGTGTAGGAACTGAAGTTTCGTTGGACTTGTGCATGTTCAGTGCATGTAAATTCTCCTCCCTCTCCCCCATTTTTAATTAAACATCCAATCTTGTTTTCAGCAGTCAATTCTCTGTGTAGTTTATGGTGCTAAATTATATCGGTACTCATTGTTTGGTTGTGCAATAAGCTATTGTTAATTGGCATTTCCTCTTTAATAGACTCTGTTAAGAATTATGTTAAAATAATTGCTGCCAGAAAGCACAGTACAGAACTCTTAATTACTGGCTAACAGTTCTGTCCTTCAGATCCTTCCTCCAAGCTATGCTTTCATAGAGCATGTGCTTTTAATTTGAATTCGGCTCCATAAAACTCAGGAGAATCTATTGTCTATCAAAGCCAAACTCATAATAACAAAGGATTTGTCACAGCAGATCAGACCTCAGGTCTCTGTAGTCTGATGCCATGCCTCTGGCAGTGGCTATTTCTTGATATTTTAAAAGAAGGTAAATCTCTTCCCAAATCACTAATGCATCTTATCCATTTGTGTGACACTGCACATTTCTTTCTAAACCTTGCAGTTCATTGTCTTACACCCTGAAGCATGAGATTTGATTACCCTTATTATCTTAGCTTGCATAGCTACAAATGTTATTAGCAGTCATAAAATTATTCAGTTCTTTTTAAAAATGTAGCTATGGTTTTTATCTCAATGACCTGATCTGGCAGCCAGTTCCATTGACTATGTAAAAGAAATGTTTCTTTATATTGTTTCTGCGTTTACTGTTCTTTCATTTAAAACTCCTTTTATTTTATGTGATAGAGAAAAGAGAGGAACCTGATCAGATTTTAATATATCCATCCTAATTATGAATACCTGTATGAAATTCTCTTTAAGTTGCATATCATTTCGGGTGCTATAAAGTTCTGAACTTTGTTATTTCTTTTATTCCCTAGTATTTCTTGGTTCAGCCTTAGAACCAATCAATTATTTTTCTGTGATTTCCCCCCCCGTTGTATTTTTTTAACTGGACACACTAATGGACATTAGAATTTACCTGTTGTATGATCTGAGGCCTATATTTTTTAATTTTATATCCCTCTACTGGTTTTCATAGCCAAAATTCTTCTGTTGTTTTATGCTCATGGTGTAAAGAAATTTGTAAAAGAAAAAGAATACGTATTCTGTCTTCTGAAAAATTTTATTTCTAAGTTAATGACTGTAGAATAATTATAAATTTAAAACAACTGAAATTGACAGTCCTTCAGTCTTTTCAACAGATCTTTTGTGTCTGGTAATCAGTATGTGATACACTGTGGGAATTATGTAGACTATTTATGGACTTTCTTTCTAATTTGCATCACCTTGTGTCTGTTTAAGCCAAATTTAGTCAGTCATTGTGACAGATGCTTTCTCTTACATATTTACTAGAAAACAAAAGAAGGGTAGTTGCTATACTTGGTATATCCAGAAGCAAATTGAATGACTGCTTGTTATATAGCATATCTGCAAAAAACTCTCCCCCTTTTCATTTTTTCCCTTTGAAAAAACGACTTCACAGTCCCATAGCATGCAGTGAGATCTGCTTCCTCATGTTTAGCCTCATTTTTCCTAATTAACTTTCATTTTGTTGCTTGTAGTATCATTGTAATTTTTCAGCTATTTGAAGATCGTCATTGTAAAACTTTCCAGTATTTACTTAAAAAAACCCGAATAAACTCGCACCGCCACAGTTCCTAACTTGCTGTGCAGTTCCATTTCCAAGTCATTAATAAATAGCGCTCATCTCAACAGCGGCCCCAGGAGCATTCACTCTTACATTTTCTTCATTTTGAGGGGCAGCCATTTGCCATTACTCATTGTTGCCTATCACTTAACAATTCTTGAATCAATTCCAGGACTCTGTCCGTCGCCCCACAGTTATTTATTTTCCCAAATAGTCTGTGACGGAGGGTGCTTATGGAAAGCCGCTTGAAAACTCATGGAAATGAAGTACCTTGGGTCATTTAAGCTACCGTTTCAGCAACTGTTTCAAAAAGAGCTCGGGAAGCTTATCTTTGTGTGTGTGTTTGTTCTGAAAATAACTGCGGTCATACCGTGTGCCACCAATGTCAATGTGAGGTTGAGCTCCCCCCAGGTGTGGGCATATGCCCTTGGGCTAGTGGCCAGCCTGTGACCTTGCCCGGCCCCTGCGGGGCGCCCGGCGCTGTCCGTGGTGCTGAAGGTCTCTGCGAGGGGAGCAGCGTCCAGACGCCCACGGGTGTCCTGGGAAGGTGGGTGCGGGTTGTGGTCACGCCTAGCATTCAGGGGTCCTGCTCAAGCTTACCAGAGGGAAATACGCAGGCTTAGTGTTCAGGCTGGCAGAAAGTTGGGCTAGTAGCTGGGTGCTGCTTGAAGTTCAGCAAACGTGCCCATCAGCAGCGAGGAAGTTACAAAGGAGGTGAGGTTGAGATGAGGGCTGTTACCAGACAGTTACTCACGCAAATAGTCACTCGTGGGGATGCAAATACTGAATATAGGATAATTCTGCCTTGGATCAGATTCGGGTTCTAAGAAATTCTGTGTATTCAAGTTATTCATTTTAAAAACATGGCAGTGGGTCTTACGAAAATAAAAATCAACTTGATAGATGTCCTTCTAAATGCAGATGAACTGATTATTTGCTGATATTTTTCAATGTAAAACTCCAGCACCGTTGCTGTCTTATCTTTGAATCAGTCTTACTGCCAAAACTGATGGCTAGAACAATAGAGATCGCTCTGGAGCAGGAACTTCTCTCAGAATCCAGGTCTTATCACGGCTTTAACTGGCAAAGACTGCTATTCATACTGTCACTCACTGATGGTACATAATGGATGGTGTCTGCCTTGCACGCCATAGATAACTCACCAGATGAGGAGTCGGTTTTAATTCCGCACACTCAGCTGACCCCCAAACCACCCAATCTCCCCAAACAAACCAAAAATCCAACAACAGCAGAAGATAAATCATTGACGATTTAGGATGTCTGAATGCGTGACTTCCTTTTTCACACCAATAGTCATTGGGAATGTTGGTATACCCACTTTTGATTAAGGCTGTTTCCCCATAAAAATTATGACAATGTAATTGTACCTATAATTTTCCTACAAGCAAGTAGCATACAAAACCACAGTCTGTGTGCACTTGCAGTGATTATTTTTTTTATTAACATGAAATAATTATTCCCGATTTTATTCCCTTTGTATGTGTGAAATGTGCCATAAATTAACAAAATACATGTATGTATTCACTGCCAGTAGTGCATGGTATTTAATGGTTTATGATTTTTCATGAGTAGGCCTGTAGAAATAGTCTGAAGGTGGTGTCAAGAGTACAACATGCTTTATAGGACACTGACAGGGAAAGTTATACAGACAATAATAGCTGCCATTCGATCACCATCATAATTTTTCAAATTGTTGTTGCTTAACTGATACAAGATACACTTAAAATGAATAACAGGCTCTTCTTTTTGTTTATACCTTTAAATAAATAACAAATCATATTCCCTTTGAAAATTTTTTTTGTCTGTGAAAGGATTGAAACAATGTAGGACATTTAAGGAGAGAAAGTCCTTCAGTATGCGATTCAGAGCTTCCCTTCTGAGTCATTGGTATTTATCTAAATTTTTTTTTCCATCAGGAACCAAATTGCAAAAGAGCTCCAGGGACACCATTTTGTAAGACCAGGGAGACAGAATCTTCCCAGTCCTTTTTCTTGTCCTGGGAATTGAAGTGTGGGCTGAGAAGAGACTGCATGTAGCTCTCCTTCCAGCTGGGCAGAAGAGGGTCTGTTGTGATATGCAGCCTTTATTCCCTGCACCTGCCTCAACCTACCAGCTACTAGAAGAAAAGCAAAATATACTGCAGTCTCTATTTAGTTGCAGTAAATTACTTCCTTCCTCCGCCACAGTAATGGAAAGAATTCTTTATTTGAATCACAGTTCCTTCCTAGGACTCATCCTGGACTGATGCTATGGACTGCTTATTGTATGTCTTGAGTAAAAGAGGCTTATGTTCTCTGTTAATTGAGATTGAAGCTATAGGACCTTTGTCCAGCAATCAAAACAGTGTATATGTACATTATCTAGCTAAAAGCTTTAATACTTCATATGTATAAAAATGATCAAAAATGAGTTTTGTGTGACATGCAAAAGATAAAGGGGCATTTCAGGTACATGTTTAATAGTTCCCTATTGATCTTGTCAAGTAAGTAACTGCTCCACAGCTAAATAATACAAATTTTTTCCTTCTCTGTGTTCAGTTTAACCAGTGTTTAATTTAACCAGTACAGTGGTGTCCTGCTTGGTCGGAATGTTGTGTGGCTATTCCTATACACACATATATATTTTTTTTGTCCTGTTAAATGCACATTTTATCTACAGGAGTTTAAATGAAATTTCACTTGCAATTAGTTCCAGTGTGCCTCGCCCACAGGAGCACAAACCTCAGCCTTTCCCAGGAGTCACACTGAAGCCTGTTGGGGGAGGATGGCCACAGCTCATCCTTTTTTTGCTAAAAAACAAAGAGGTTATGCTGGTTTTGGCTGGGGTACGGTTAATTTTCTTCATAGTAGCTAGTGTGGGGCTATGCTTTGGATTTGTGCTGGAAACCATGTCAATAATCCCGGGATGTTTCCATCACCGCTGAGCAGTGCTCACCCAGAGCCAAGGGCTTTTCTGCTTCTCCCCCCACCCCACCAGCGAGGAGCCTGGGGGGGGCACAAGGGGTTGGGGGGGACACAGCCGGGACAGCCGACCCCAACTGACCCAAGGGAGATCCCAGCCCGTAGGACGTCATGCTCCCCATATAGAGCTGGGGGAAGGAGAAGGAAGGGGGGACGTTGGGAGCGATGGCGTTTGTCTTCCCCAGTCCCCGCTGGGCGTGCTGGAGCCCTGCTGCCCTGGGGATGGCTGAACTCCTGCCTGCCCAGGGGGAGTGGGAATGGATTCCTTGTTCTGCTTTGCTTGCGTGTGTGGCTTTTGCTTTCCCTATTAAACTCTCTTTATCTCAACCCACAAGTTTCTTGCTTTTACTCTTCGATTCTCTCCCCATCCCGCTGCGGGGGGGGGGGAGTGAGCGAGCAGCTGTGTGGGGTTTAGTTGCTGGCTGGGGTTAAACCATGACAGAGGTGTTGTCTTTGTACGCTAATTTGGGCAGCCATGGCTCCCTCTCAGCTTCTCTGTTGCTTTGACAAAGGCAGCTGGAATTCTGTTTTCTGTTTCAGGCCGCTCTAAATTCTGTCTCCCTGTGTTATAGCATATTTTTTCTGAAATGTTGCATCATAGTATTTCCACAAAACTGTTCTGATCAGAAACACTAAGCCTTGGTTCGCTCCCTTCTGTTTTTTCCCCGGGGTCACGGTGGCTTTGAGACAGGGTTGTGGCAGTGCAGGGCTTGTTTGTCAAAGAGCATACTACGGTCTTAAACTTGCCTTGAACTCACAGTTTTTAACTTCTTCTCTTTTTTTTGGGTGTTATTTGAGACCTGTGCCTAACAATGTGTGCAGTACAAGGTGGGTGAAATACCAAGCTGTTTAGACTGGATGGCAGCATACCCTTCACTCTTGAAAGCCTACGGTTTGATCTAGGAGGCATTCTAGATGTTTCTAAGGCTATCATACACTGCTGAAGGCAGCAAAATGCTTAACGGAGTAATAACATAAATTGGCAGTGGGGGGGGGGGTGATGAGAGTGCTTTGGTAACGACTTGCAACAACTCATTCTTTGGCATGTCTGACTTGAGAAGGGCTGTCTTCCTCCTCGTTATCAATACCGAGAAAAATATCCTCATTGCTTCACTGCAGCCTTCTCAAGCTTGGAGTGCTGAAGATCAAGTAGTCTGGGCGTGTTGTGCTGGAGCACGCAATCAGTATGCAGAGTTCAGCAAACCTTTTAATTGTAAATGGTGTATTCATTTTCACCTTTGTAATAAAGGTCTGTCTTCTACTTCTCGTTCATTCTTTGATTTTTTTTTTTTTTTTTGTTCTTCTTTGGGTTTCTCTGGCACTCCTAAGCTCTCCCTGATAAATCGTTTTTACACAGAGAATTCATTCTTTCCAGTGGTGGTGGTGCAGTGAGTTGCCCAGCGTACCCACTAATTGTTCCAGGGGATCCTAGACAAGACACAGTTTTGATCTGGTGATGATTTTTAAATTTTTTTAATGTCAAAAAAATGTATTTGCTCTTTTCTCTGTTTTGAAAACAATGGGATGTTGTTACTATGCAAACAGTAAATGTCCTTGTTAAAGAAATGCTAGTGGATGTGTTTCTCAAATTGTGACTACATTTAATGCAAAAGTATTAAAATACATGTTTCTGTGCGTGCCTTTAATGTGATCAGTAAATGAAGGGGAGGATAAAAAACAACTCTTCTGGATATTAAACTGCTTTCAAGCTTTCTTTATTTTTTATATAAACTAAAATTGTAATAAGATGAGCTGACTACATCATTAAAGACATCTACTGGAGAGAAGGTAAAAAAACTCAGAGAGAATGAAAAGAAAAGGGCTATTCAACCAGGAACTTTACAATTAACTGAATGTATTTCTAAGTACCAGGCATTACTTTTTGAAAGAAATAGTTTTGTTCTAAGTTTTTTCTGAAAGGCTGTTATATACAGATATATTAAAAAATATATATATACACATAACATACACACCAAGGGTAGTCTCCCTAGGTTCTTTCTTGCTTTGAAGATGGGAGTTGCATTAAAATAAAAATTCCATTCGGGTTATTATCTCCCCAGCTGTCTGTGCAGACCATGGGGTTGGCCTGAGAATATTCTCATTACATGTGCTGAAGCAGTTAGTCAGTGATTGATGCTATATTAATTCACAGCACAGACGCTTTGCCTTTGTTACTGAACATTAGACAAATTAGTTCTTACAAATTCACATCCCGCCCCCACTGCATGTAAGCTCACCCCTCTGGCTGGTTAGTATTGCTAATAACCTTCATTCAGAGTGAACCGAAGCATTAGGAAGGAGGAGTTTGCTAAAAGAAGGGGCAGAAAACGGGCAGCAGCCGCTGGGTCTAACAATATATTGCCGGGCTCTAGTCGTTTGCCAGCACAGCTCAGCATGGTAATGACAAATGATCTTTTCATTGTCAGACCCCCCAGATTAATTTTCCCTCCTACTTTTCATGAGGCCACATTCATCACGTAGATTGCGTTAAACGTACTTTTGACAGGACAGAGAAAGATGAGTAGTAAAATAATTTGATTCTAGTAGCTTCTTATCTGGGGAAGTAAACCAATGGGATGATACCTGTAAAGGTAAATATTTCTGTAAATTCTCCTGAGATAAATCTGCATTAAGATTTTTTACAACATCTGGACATAGGGTGAAGCACAAACGAATGTGCAAAAAAGCAGTGGAAGGAAGGTGGAGGAACATCTTAGCTAAGTCCTGCTTTGTACAGAGGGCATGGCAGCTGAAATAGGGTGCGTACAATTTATGTTTGTAAAATTATGGAGAGAATAAAATTGCTATTTTTTTATTATCTTCTTTGAAGTTAATTAGTCAGAGATGGTTTTCAAGTATGCTTTTATAACTCCTCATTAAGTTTTTGCTGTACATTGTCTCTTTTTGGCCATTTAGAAAGATGTAGAAAATTATGTTGTATGGAGGATAACCAAGAGATTTGTCAAG
Organism: Haliaeetus albicilla; assembly: GCF_947461875.1. Lineage (NCBI taxonomy): Eukaryota > Metazoa > Chordata > Aves > Accipitriformes > Accipitridae > Haliaeetus > Haliaeetus albicilla. The sequence continues at coordinate 32,093,106 of NC_091496.1, forward strand.
GTCAGGAGAAGCACTAGAGCACAAGGAGGCAGGGGAATCCCAGCACAATCTAGTTGTCTGAAATATTCTGCTTCTGGCTGGATTAAGTCACATTAATTGAGCGTAAAAGCAGAGTGTTTAGCGCTTAGAGTGCAATTGGAGTTGCTCTAAGGATTCTTGTGCAGCAAAATGCAGAAAGTATGCTTACTGCAAACTTGTCTCAAATATTTTCAGTATGCGATTGTCCCTCTGTGTTTTGCTTGTGTTTGTTTAAAATAGCTTAACAAACTGAACTGCTGTCTGGCCGCAGATCATATTCAGCGCAAGATGCCTTACTGTTAGCCTAGGTTCTGCACGGATCTAGGACTGCTTGGCCTCTCTTCATCCCCACCAGCACTGGCCTTTGTTAAAGTCATCCCAAATGTCTTCCATATTGCATTGGCACTTCCTTCATCCACGTGGTCCAAACATTTATGAACACTTTCACATTTTTTGGTTGGTTTCCCGATGTATTGCTGACATACCACATAGTAGAGCTGCTTGTTATTCCCCTGGAACTCCGCTGCTCATTTTCACTAGGGTCTGATGCTGATTGTGCATGAGCAACACAGAGTTTCAAGTGTGGTGCAAATGTGAACTAAATACACAGATACACTTTTCTTCAGGGAAATACCATGCCCAGTTTGCACTGTTTCACTCATCTCTTGCCACTTCTGCTCCTATACCCGAATATATCACTTTGGAATTCTTTGGTGTTTAGTATAGCGCTTTGGAGATAACATACTTCAGCAAATTTTATATAAAAATGTTGACATAATTCATATTTTAGCAATTAACTTGACACTGAGTATTATTAACACTTGTAGTCAGTCTTTGTGTCTCTGGTAAATCTTCCGTGCTTCTTTTCAATAATGGCATCTGTGCTGCAAGGGAGGTGGAAAAAGATGGAGTAGAAAAGTTCACATGATCTGTACAGGTTGTGTATTAATCAGTCGATTGCTTAGGAAACAGAATCTTTGAACTTTTAATGTTATAGAAATAGCTTCTAAGGAAGGATTGTATTTGTTATGAAGACCATTGTATTTAATGCATCATTAAAAAAGTATGCGTATTACAATACATATTTATGATAGAGATCAAAAACATTTTTTGTTCTATTTTCCTTCAAAGTTATAGGAAAAAAACTGTTATATTGTCATAGACCAGCAAGTATTTCTGCTTTATTTCTCTATTGCATTAGTCTTTTGCTGGTGATAACTAGATAATACCACATTAGTGAATGGAAAACATATGTTTATCTTTATGCATAGCCACAGTATTAAACAATAAGGCTGTGAAGCCAAGGAAATAGAAATGAAAATAGCTTCCAGGCAAAATTAATAAAAGGGTGGCAAAGCAGAATTAGAGTGAGTTGCTCACTTGCTCTAAAGGTCATTGCCCATCTTCTTGCCAGAAAAGATATAGGGCAGAAGTGATTGCTGCAAAACTTGTCTGTTTTCTTTTATGGAGAGGGGCTTGGTGGGGTTTTTTTGAGGTGGGAGGAAGCATTCTGATGTCTGTCTTGGAGTTTTCCTGTTTACCTTTTTATGTAATTAGGCAGACCAGATTGGTATTTAGTCTTGTTCTGACAACAGTAAATTAGGCTTAACTCTTTAATTACAACGAGAAGGAAATCACCTTTCTGATATCCTTCAATTAGCTCAAACAGCTGTTAAGTTATAATTAAAATTTCACATGGATCATTTGAGGTTTTGGAATGTTTCCATTTAATATAAAAAAACATTTGCATATATGCATTTGCTTTTCAACAACCTTTTCTAATCTGTCAGTGCTATACCAGGAATACTGATATTATATTAAGCAATATCTTTCTGGCTTTATGAATAGACAGCTGGTTCTAGGAAAATGAAAAATGGAAATAGAAGAAGGTGAACAGAAAATATCAAAGCTCCAAGGTGCACTGGACCTCACTCAAAAATAAACTTCCTTTCTTCCCCATCATCTTTCTCTTTTCTCATGCTCTTTGAGATTCTAATATCATCTTTAAAACAAGGAGCGATACTGTTTGGAGATGAGCAATAATCTAAACACCTATACTCATTCTTCTGTCGCAACCTCTTGCACCTTTTAAGGACCCAGACCTGTAGATATTTTAATTTAAATAACTGTGAAAAAATATTGCACATCCTAAAGAGAATTGTATTCTGATCTTGAACAGCAAAAAATCCTAAAATACTGCATTTTACTCAATGAATGGGTAGAAGTTTGCTTTTGTAGTAGCTCTTGCTGCTGTCTGCAACTAAGTGCTCAGCCGGTGGCGAGGACCTCAGCAGTGTGCAGAAGTGGATTATATCAACAGTGGCAAACGCTGTTAAAACCTTGCAACAAAACATTTTGTGTGTTTGAAAGGGAAACACGAAAGTGAAACACAGTTTCACCAGGAACTGAATTGGACTACTCAGCGTGGTAAGATAAGAAGCGGTCTCTGTACAATTTGTTGCTTCTAAATTACATAGAACAGTAAGTTCAGAGAACATCACAGGTGGGAGATTTGCCAAGTGTGAGAAAAATCAAAAGAACATCATATGTTAGATAGCTTTTTGTGATGCTCTTTTTTTTTTTTTCTCCAGTCTCACTGCTTCACTAGTGGTCTAGTTTATTGTGACTTGAAGAGACTTTACCACATTCTGAATTTGGGGTCTACAAGGCCCTCATTGAGTCAGTCATCACTGTCAGTTTTCTAAGGAATGGGTTTTTTACTATTTCACATCTGGTATTGGTTTGTCTGTGTGTCTTTATACGTTTTTCACTCTAATTTCTGCTACTTTCACCAAATAATGCAAGAATTAAAGCTAAGTTTTGTTCTTTTATATGTGTGTGTTGGGGATGGGAGGGTTTAACAAAGTTATCTTTGCTTTTATTTTTTTTCCTGGACAGAAGCAAACTTCTTTTAGGTGGCTTTTCCTGAGCCTGGTTATTTGAAACAGTGAAAGTCCAGGGGTCTGGCAGTATGCATGATAGCTTGCAGAATTCAGTTTTCTTGTGCACATTGACAAGGTGAAAGCACACACAAATTTAAAAGGATGGAATTACCATAACATTTATTCCTTTAGTCAATCTCATCTCCTGTTTTCTTCATTTATTTCTTTCTCTTCCTGTATCTAATGCTGAGATTAGTTTTCTCTTAATTTTCTTTGGAAGTATTATCGTACCATGGAGTGCTATTAAGAATTACATACTAAAAATATATTGATGGCTTAGGCCAAGTCATACACCATCAAGAACTTCCACTTTACCAGAGACAAGGAAAATTTTGAAGTCTTGCTTCTAGAAATTGTGCAGTGTGATTTCATACTGATATTTTATCAATTTTATGAACCAGTTGAGTCATTAAATCAATGGCTTTTTAATCTTCAGTTTTTTAATATGGGAGGATGGTGGTCTGTTCTTCTGTGTCTCTGTTGTACTTCTATTTGCATTTCAACTTCGGTGTCCTCTTTAGAGTGCCACATTTAGCCAATGTGATTTTCTGCTATTAGAAAGCTCCCAGATTGGATTTTCTAAAATTGTTATTTCTGTTATTTTAGGAGTGTCTGTCTCTCGAAATACATTACTCGAATACTTATTTTTCAAGATGGTATATCAGGTTTTTAAATTTCTGCATATGCAAGATTTTCTTAAACTCTTGGGTTTGTGGGAGCTCTGCAGAGGTGTGTATATAAGTGTGGAGATCACTCTCAAGCTGAATTGGGGTAGCTGTAGTGCACTTTTTGGGAGTGTAGAGGGAAGTGTGTGAATAGTTTCCAATGGTATTTTCACCTCATGGGAAGAGGTTTTTGCTTTTTGGAGGATATCTGTCACCTTTACTGATATTATGAATTCTTGCTCTATGTTTTTTACCTTTTCTGTGGATTGACTGACTTATTTCAGAGCTATTGAAAGGTCCATGGAAAATGACAATGTGTTATTTGGAGTGGCTGCTTTTATGAGCTTTTGCAGTTAATTTTCAAACTTGGACATCGGCTACTGTGTGTTTAAATACTCAGGTAAAGGAGGGAAGCTGAACTTGGGCATAACTGCAGGCGTCTTATCTTAAAATGCAGAGTTTCTTTGGTACAAGTTGTGAAGAGCCCATACCTGAATTGGAAATGGGCGCATTGTTATGTGGTTACCAGCTGTTATTTTTGGAGGATGGAAAAAAACCCCAAGAGTAAAGGCTGAGAGAGCATGTATTCAATGAGGCATGAAGCCTTAGCACCCAGCTTTTTGTTTCATTTATCTGTAGCTCAGTAAGCTTAGGTATGGGCAGACATAGCAAGTGCAGTAAAAATTTTGTTTGGATTTTCTTTGGGTTTTTTTTGCCCTGGGAGCAATGACATTTTACATGAACTGCAAGGATTGCGTTGCTAAGTTTATAGACATCTGCTTTCTTAAGTATTCCTTAGAAACTCTTGAGTTGATTTAGTTCTTTAAGTTTTGTAATTTTTGCTCTATTAAACAGTAGATTTTTTTGTGTCACCTGGATGTTTCTCCAAAGCTTGTACCACATAAACTCCTGTGGACGAGGATGTTGCTGTCATTTGCCTAAATCAACTTAATAGGGCAATGTTGTTACGGATGTGCAGGGTGGTGCGTAGGCAAAGCCTTCTATTATTGACTGCTTAACAGAAAGCAACAAGGTGCTGGTTTTCATATGGAAAGAGACTCAGCATTATGTTCCTGGATTTACATTTTTGATGTTGGTGCACAACATAATACTTTAACACTTGCATATCGTCAGTTTTATCATAGTATAACACCATTATGACAAATGGCATTAAGCTAGAGCAACACAGTGGAAAGTCAAATGAGATGTGTTTTGTCTTATTTAGTACAAAACATGAGCGTTTAAAAATACATTTATCAGTGTAATTAAGGGGCATGCACTGGGACTTTGACTTAAGTCCTAAGCAGGAGATAGTTGAAAATGGTCTGCATGTATATTGTGTGATTAAAGATTTTTAAATAGACTTTGATTACATCTCAAACCTAGTAAAGATCACGAGTGAGTGTAAAACTGCGTATCTTCATTTTCCAGTGCCTACATTGCATTGATTAGCAATACCATTTGCAATGTGCCACACAAACTGATGCAGCTAAATTGACGGAAAGGAGAAAACAGCATTAGCTAGCATCTTGCCATGTTCCACGAGACAAACTTTTACGTTTTTGATGTCCAAAGGCTTAAAATATTTTAATAGAACCCAGGCTTGTAATAAAATTTGAGAGCCAGGCATAAGTAATTATGTCTTATATTTACGTTAAGTCATTGAAAATGCTAATAAAACATATTTGTGGGTTTTCCCTTTAATGAATAAAACAATAAAACAAAATCATTGCACAAGTCCCCCACTAGCTTTAAAACCCTAAAAGAGGAGGTTCATCAGTGTCTTGATATCAGTCTTGTTTGTTGTGAATTATGGCCATTTTTTGCAATAAAATTTGGTTTGGTGGAAGAAATGGATGTGCAAGCCTGGCTTTATTAGTGTGACTAAATATTGTGGAACTAAACCAAGGAAATTCTTGCGTACTGTCACAATTTGGGGCTACATGGATCATAAACTCCTCTACGCATATTTCACTCGCAGACTTCAAATGGCATTATCTCATCACAGAGAGGGGAACAAGGAATACACTTAACTTAAATTTAGAAATTGTTCTCGTTACTGAATGTCAGATAAAGGTGAAGCTTTTAAATAGGAGTGTCCCTGATTTACTACCTTTAATGTGCACAGGAAGGGATGCGCAAAGCACATCATTAGTGTGACAGGGTGAAAGGGGCAACATGTTTCTTCTGTTACAATGGAAAGAGGATGAATCTGGCACAGCTCTGATGTCAGAACCTCCATCACCTTTCTCACAGATGATGTAGATTTTAATTGTACTCCGGGCTGATTCACATCGCACCAGCTCCTACGTGACATTGAGATAGATGAAGCCATTTGTTGGCATTATCAGAGCCAGCTGTGTGCTTGGCTGCAGCTACAGTAGGCATTATATCTCATGCATAATCCTCTCATTGAGAGAGGATCACAAGCATCTGAACCATATGGCAAATAATTTTATTATGATCAAAAAAAGGACTCCTGAAGCTAGTTAAACAGAAGAGTCCTTGAAATTCAATCAGAAGAGGTTTTTATTTTCATGTAGCATTATCATCTTAAATTAATTTTTAGCTCTGCCATCATCTGTGAAACACAGGAATTTTATTTTTCCCCAAAAGTAAGAAATTCATGTCGTAATTACAAGAAGCGGCAAGCAGAATTGCATAGCTTGATTTTTTTGATGTCTGAAGAGTGCCTTGTAGGTGTTAATGTCTTTTTTCACTAATTACACACTCGTATCACTCAGAAGCCCAAATAGGAAGTGCCTGAAATTAAAAAAGCTGGGGAAGGGGAGAGAATCGCACAGATTAAGCATGGGAGTGCTGTGTTGATGTCTTAATGCCTCGCTTCCTGAGGGCTGCTACCATTTCCTAAGGATGAAAACATAACAGCCATAGTAAGACCCTATAAGTCATTGTTTTTTACATTAAAAAAATAAAAAAATAAAAAAAATTAATTAAGTCAATGCAAATGGGTGATGAGGAAGAAGAGAGAGGCTTCAGCTCTGTACAGAGTTACTGCCAGGCAGCTTGGAGGGGATATGGGCATCGGAGACACAGCAGCCAACCTTCTTAGCCTAGGAATGAGCAACAGCAACTCTCAGCAGGATGAAGGTATGTCTCAGAGTCCTGGTCCTGTTTCCTTTGGAGTATGCAAGGAAAAAAATCTTACTGATATCTCACCCCAGCTGTTGTACTGAGAGGCAGCTAGAGCAGGTACCGGCTCGGGACAGGGGTCCATGGCTGCTGGAGGATGCTGTGTTAATGGGGAGGCAGTGGCTGCTGTTTCAGAGATACAAAGGCAGAAAGCGATAACACGAATCGCGCCGCGTGTGAATAGACTGCTTGCCTACTGGAAAAGACGTGCGCTATTGAGGACTTGGCCCTGGGGACACGAGCCGTTTCCATGGGGCATCTGGTAATAATGCACATGGCCTATCAGCAACTTTCATGCTGCAAACTTATGGAACATAAATAAAGGCTCACCAGAGCCAAATGGCAACAGCTGCCTTATCTGGAGGATACCTTTTTTATTTGGTACTTTATTGACAAATAATAAAGCCTTTAATTGGGCTGTGGGAGGAATATAGCCATGTAATTTACAGGACCTTTAATTTTCTAGTGCTGCATGCCTGAAGCAGATTGGGGTTGTTATCACAGTCTCGTGAGTTAGGCAGAGGTCCTGGCTGAACCGCTGAAGTACCGTGAAATGTGCATCCTTATTCTCGCGTTTAAGAAGTGTTTGTGCATGTCTTGGGGGAGGAAGAGGAACAAGGGGAGGAACCCCTGTTTCTTCTGCAATAAAGTGGTGATGAAGAATTTGCGACTTCAGTTACTAAAATGAGAGTCAGCGAAAAACCTCTGGCCCAGCTATCGCTCTGGAGGCTTCCCCTGCAAACCGCCCATCACTCTCAGCAGGATGCGAAGCAGAGCTGTGCTCGCTGAGCGGGCTAACGGGGAAGGATTGCCTTTGCTGCAGCAGCTGCTGAACTGAGACTTTCTGGATCATGAATGTATGTAAATATGTCCAACTGTTTGCCCTTCACACATCTTTGGCAAGTTTGGAGTAAAAAATGCTCCATTAGTTTGCTTGCCTATTACCACAGCAGATGCTGTTAAGAGCACTGAGATGTGTTTCTAGGCGAGCCTTCCTGTCTAAAATAGGATAAAGAAATAAAGGCTAGAGGGGTCCCAGATAGCGTCTCAAAATGGATATAAAGCAAGCTTTGGCAGCAGGGCATGCCACAGCATCCACTGCAAAGACTCGGGGGTGGGTAGCTCTTCAGTCCATTAAGCAAAGCAGAAAATGGTTGTGGCTCCTCTGCGTTTGTTCCTTTCTGAACTCTCTCTCCAGCAGAATAACAGCTATTTTGGAGAGTTTGTACAGGTTTGATTCCTGACTGTATCTGCTGAGCGGCTAAAACAGCTGCATTCAGATACCAAGCTGTACTTCACAGGGATTTTCACTGGCAATGAAGATTGTGTATAAATAATGGATGAAGAAGGGTGACAGGACCTGAACACTTGGGGCTTGACAGATTATCTTGTGATGTATTACAATTAGATATGCTTCAGTGTCACTTCATTTATTCAACTAGTAAGGGTGCGTAACTCTTAGATCCATTTGGAGGTGGATTTATTAAGAGCCTTAGTCATGTCCTCTCGAAGTTTGGAATTGATTTTTGAACATCCTTAGCAGCTTTCTAAATCACTTTGCTCTTAACATGTATGTGAGATTTTTTTTCTCATCTTTTTTAAGTACTTGGGATTTTATTAGCACATATAATAAGATGAGTTTGTTCATTTTTTAAAATCTGTGGTTTGTTTCCTTTGCTTAAGGGAGGTAGTTGCGAGATGAGAGACCATGTTGTCAATTAGCTGGTCAATGGATCAAATTGGCCTTTGAGAAGGAGTTGTCCAGGTTGTTTGTACAAGAAGCAGGTAGATAATAAGCTCCAGCCACCTTACACTAAACGGTTATTACCTAGGGTTGGGACATCTAGTGAATAGGAAATAGGACTGGCAAAAATGTTGTATGCCTTTTTGCTTTTTAAATAGTGGTAATGAAAAAGCCTGGCATGGAAAGCTGCAGAATAAAATGCCACAGGAAATGTGAGAGCTCAGATTTGACTTTGTTGCAAATGGAGCCTCTCAGACTGTTGGGTTAAAGCACAAAAGCTACGATGACTATAACTTTCTAACCTACGTGAACGCTTTAACCCTGGGTTTTTTCCGAGGTGTGTTTCTCTTTATCATAAATGTAGATGGAGAACAATTTGCCTCAAATACTAGTGGCGTAGGTGTGCCCAGCCTTTCCAGGCTGCTGTAGGCAGGACCTTTTTTTTTTTTTTTTTTGAAGTCACCATTTAGAAAACAAACTGTATTTGTCTGCTTTGAGTATTTCTTGGCAAAGGGAGCGGGTGTAGGACAGCAGGTGGCCACAGAACCCAGCAGAAGCTACAATCCTCCAGATAATCAACAACGTTCCCGTCCCCCCCCCGCTGCCTCCCATCCCAGCACGTGCCAACCAACAAACATGTTTCTCACTCCATAGCAACCTCCTCGTTCTTCAGAGAGGAACTTAACACGGTTTGGGGATAAATTACGCTCATAGCAAAGCTGATCCAAGCCAACAAGGTTTCAGAGCATTTGCTCATTCTTGTAAAAGCTGATGATAATTGATGGACGACCGGCTTGCAGGACCCTGACAGGCTGGTTGCCTGCCCTTTGCACTCTGCCAGTTCAAGCCTTACAAGTGTGAAATAGCCAATTACTGGAATACCTATTGAAAGTAATAGGCCAATGAGCAAATTGCTACTGTGGGACGCGGTGGTGGTGTAGGTGGAAGAACGCCAAGATAAAGTTCTGCTCTGAGCAGCTGCTCCCACCGCAGCTTGGTAATGCTATTGGATTGACCAAGTGATGAGAGAAAGGTATTTCCCCATTCGAACTGCAAGTGTCCTGTCTTGTATTGACTTAAAGTTTATGATGCATGATACCGTCTTCTTACCCAGATCCTAATTTGCAGAAATAAATCCTCCTTTTAAAAGGTAGTTAAATAGGTAATAGGGATAGTCATGGCCATAGATTTTGTGCAAAAGCATTAAATACAATTTTTGCTTGGAATGAAAAGTCATATAGTGTGCAGAGTGTTAATACTTGCCAGCCATTTGCTATTGACAGAACAATTTATCTTGATAAAGAACAGTGAAAAATTCCAATCTATTCACTGACATCACATTATCAGCAGTAATATATGACTGCATCTAAATATAAGGTTCAGATCTGATACAGCTGAGGGGTTTCTGGTAATTTTCCTGTAAATATATTGTGTACTGGACAATGAAAAAATGTCGCTTTTACCATGTAATTGGATGACCTATTTTTATGTGAGATTTGAAGTTTTACTGTGTTTAATGGGATAGACCATAATGTTTCCTTTTTGGGTAACCTGTTTCTTTTTATAAGACTTTAGCAATAAAATGGGTATTACTGGGTTTGACAGAGCAGAAATAGCAGACAAAGAAAGACAGAAGCTTAAATATTAGTCTGGTGAAAGAAAGATTCTGTGACCACAGAAACTTGCCACAGCAAGGAGGGGGGAATCCTGTGAGAAAATAATTGTCGTGAAAATGTCTGCTATCAGTAGTTAGCTTAATGTAGGTAGTATGTCTTCTTTTTGCCAGGATAGGAATGCTCATGGGTAACTTTTAGGCATGTGGTTCTTAGCTTTCTTAGCAAAAAGATGTGATTCATAATTTTAAATCATATGAAGAACCTGGCTTATTTAATTCAAAATACGTTAGAAAGAAAAGCGGCAGGTAGCTTTGGAGGAAGAATTTCAAAACTGGTTGGCAAATTCTTTTATGCAGTCCATGATTCTGTAATCGGAAAGCAACCATTGTGTAAAGGCCAGAAGTGTAAATGAAGGCAGTGCCAGTGCTCTATATCATCCATTTTTTCAGTTGCCAGTCACTTGTTTGGTGCTGAAAAGAGAAATGACAAATGACATCTTGCTGTTTGCTTTGAATCTCCTATTAACAATTACCAAGTCCATTTTAGATGGAAAGAATAGAAGATTGATTCATTCGATATTAAACAGGGATCAGCCTCAAGGATAAGATTATCATTTCAATCAGGGCAAAGCATCAAAAAAAGTATGAGCTAAAGACACAGGCATTTTGATCATGATTGCTTTATTACCTTTAAATACATGGCATGTTTTTACACTGTACTTAAAACTCTGAGGGGAAGACTATTATCCATTTGTATTTTTCGCACTGTCTTTTCTCCTGAGCATATCTGATTGTAAAACCCCTCTGTGTGGCGCTCCACATGAGGAAGAGAGCCTCTCTGCTTATCTCCTGGAAAGATAGTGGATTTAACTCACCTTGCGAAGATTTCCACCAGAGGCATTTGTACCTTTCTGAGGTTTGAAAAAAATTATTAGGCGTGTGCTAGGCGGACAATTAAAGTTTCTAATGACTGGAGCAGTAAAAAAGCTTGCTAAGGAAGACCACATCTGAATAGTTCATTTCCATTTTAAGGAACAAGATGGGTGCAGGAGTTTCTATTAAATTTTTGTTTGTGGACTCTCTGCATAGCTAAAGATTTTGTATACTTCAGCAGACTCGGGACAGTTAGCCCCACCATGGTTCCCGGGAGAAAGGGAAAATGTTATTAATTTCTCCTTCCTCTCTTCAACCCTAGAAGGTCTAATATTCTGTTTTCCAAATACTTGGCTACCCTGGGAGGAGAAACAGTCTGGTATTACACCCCAAATCATTTGTCCTTCTGCAATAACTGTACCTGCTGAGTGCTGTTTTATTGAGCAAGGCTGATATCTCCAAATTAGAGCAATTCTTCTGCCATTCCCTGGTTTGTTAACTCCTCTCTGTTGCTCCTCTGAGAAGTTATGAGGAGGAGCGGGAGGTATCACGCTTGCCTGGCTGCAGATCTAGTGGTGAATAGAGGCTCACATGGGGCAGGTTGTCTACCCAGCCATGAGAGTAGGGCTTGCTGTCACCGAGGGCATCTATTCCGCAGGAGTTGATGGCCTGGATCTCAGCAGGAAGAGCTTCCTATTCTTCTCTGGCAAATGGGTAGTTGGAGTACTCTGGGGATTTAAGGGCTTTTGCTCTATATCCTCCTGCTTCTCCGTTTGTTAAAACTGTGTGGCCATTCAGTGTCAATGGCATGACATTCAAGCAAGGGAATAAAGGCTGATCCATGTTGGTAGTCCTGTTTGGTGTTAAGGGTAGAGAGGGAGGATCTCAAGAACTGTTCCGGCTGCTTGAGATCTTTTTGTTGGGGACCCTATAATCAGTTTTAGTTTTTTTAGCTTCTTGACCCAGGCCAGAAAAATGGTCTATGTACCCCTCTACTGAATGTCCAGGTGTGGAAAGGAGAGGCAGTTCCTTTTTCCTGGTAAAACTCTGTGTCACCTTCAATGAAAAGGCTTTTACGTGTGTCAGGGAGCGAGTTCTGCCATGAATCTGTCTGAGGAGATCACGAAGTACAGGCAAAATGCTGCAACCACTCCTGCAGGAGAAAAGGTGAAGGATCCCCTGGGCATTTTTGACCTGTGGAGGATGGTGGACACTGAAGCTATTAGACATGGATAGATGAGGAATATCTGGAGCTGTGCATTTATGTGCCTTTAAGGACTTAATCCTGAAGTAGTAGTGGTAGTCCTGTGCTGGTTTTGCCTGTCATATTATGGTATTTTCTATCTTCCCTTTCCTGGGTTTTTATACATTTCATCCAACTTTGACTTTACTTGCGTCAGGCAATTTTACTCAAAACATGAAAATATCACAAAAGGCGGAAGCAGATACATCATCATTGTGTCCTTATTTCTTCATCTTTCATCAAAACTGTCCGTCTAATTTTGTAACCTGTGAAGCTGTGGCATTGCAGTGGAGTTTCGGCCGTGCGGTCTAGGAGAGCTTCCCAGTAGGTCGTCTTGGTACAACACAGGAGTTGCAAAGCGGTGAATCAGGCTTCTCATTTTCAACACACGGATTGACCGCACAAATATCCCCCTTATTTTGTAGGTTGTCCATTGCGAGTACACGTATCTCATGCACGTTGCACCTGGGCTGTCAGCTTCTCCCCTGCCTTCTGTTAGTGTAGCACCACAGTGGCAGGTTAATGAGAAGCAACCGCTTATGTGTGAAGAAGTAGCATGCTGACGGCTTACTAACAAGCGTACTTCAAGCTGCGGCAAAAGAGTCACCCCGTGCCGCTGATGCCTAGTGCGTCACGTTTTACAGGAACACAGCATGGGGCAACATTTCTTGCTGTTGCTGGAAGGCGTTTCTTTGCAAGGAAGCCTGGGCAGGGCAGTCCGGGGTCACTCGCAGGCTGTGGCCGTGGTGGTGGCTACGGGGAAAGTGCCCCGCTGCAACGCCGGCGCTGACTCCTCGTCTTGCTGGAGGACGCTCACTTGTGATTTGCCCTTGCAGGCACTGTAGAGCCTATTACCAGGCCAGCATCTCTTAATTTCGAGCATCCAGTTGTAAGGCTCTAGTATAGCGTGTTGGCCAACGGCAGTTCGGCAAGGAAACGGAGAGAGCAAAAGCGTGAGCGCGAGGTGCTTTACTTGGGTTGCACTGGAGACCAAGCAGTCACTAGGGCACGTACCACCGGACTCTCTTGCATCTCTTCTGTCTGCAGCCTGAAGAGCCTTTGTGACTTTGGGAGGAAACAAGTTGCTTTCCGTCAGGGAAACAGGTTTAAATTGGGATGCTTGTAACACTGATTTGGATGGCTCTTCTCTTTCAGTGATTCACCTAATAAGCTCACTAATGAAAGATGACGTTCATGATTTTTTGGCATTGGGGCAATATTCTGTTCAAACCTACTTCAGCTGTCGTGTAGGCTGGTTAAAAAAAAAACAAACCAATCAAAACCAAAATCCAACGTTTTGTATTAGTTTATGGAAATTAATGATACTATGCTGAAATAAATTAATTTTTTTCTGATTACTCCTTTTAGCAGTGGATTTCTTGTGCTGAGATAATTTTCAGCTACTGTGTATTGGTTGTTGGGATCAATTGAATAGAAACAGGAGCAATAATTTGGGATGATCAGCTACTGCTAAATTGCTGCCTGCCTTAAGTTTTTTTTAAGCTTCCAAAAGCTTAAGAAGCACCATGAAATATAAATTGGGGGGGGGGGTGGGGGTGGTGGGAAGTAACCTGAAAAAACTGTTAATGCTTGTGAACTTTAACAGTCTCATTCCAGACATGATGTGATGAAGTAGTTGAGCACATGAGTAACAAAGTAGTGGAGATATTTGGACTGAGGACATGAGGATTTAGTCCTAGCCAAACAAAAAGCTACTTTAAATGTCTTGATTAATCTAAATCTGTGTAGACTGAGTCAAAAAATACAAGCTGTATTTGTATCTTGCCCTGATGGCTTACAGACTGCCTTTCAGTCTGTGTAGGTGAACCAATCACTTTTAAACTACTGCACTATAGGTATTCTAGCGGTTTTGGTTTTAATATTCTGGGAGGAGAAAGGAAGTTCAACTCCTCTATGCAAAAATCAGAGGCAAGTTTTCAGTGTTTGAAATGGAAAGATAGTAGTTTATGAAAAATAAGTGGATGTTCCTATGACATGGATTTGCACCAATCATTCACTAATGGTGTCAAACACAGATTTTTGCACTCCTATAGAACAAGCAAGCCCAATTAGCTGCTTTCATTCACCATCACTTCAAACGCTCAATTTTGACTTCTGTGTAAGAAGTGTCTCACACACTTCTGTTCATTTGGCTCTTCCTCTCAGCCACAACTAATTTGACCATAGCTGCGTTTACTCTCATTCTGTATTTTGCCTATATTTTTTCATTTCACTCGGTTCCCTTGCATATTTGTGGGTTTGGTTTTTTTTCCTCTTTGTGGTGTTTGGGACTTTCCCCAGTGTAGTACTGCTACTTAGGACATTAACAGGGAGTTTCATTCCTTTTCCCAATACAAATAAAGATGTCACTTTTTAAAAAGTGGATAAAATCCCACAATACTTACACTTCTTCCATTGCTTGCTTTGTTTTGTTTTCATGTCTTTTTGCCTTCATCCAGTTTTTTCATTGCATGGTCTTCAGGCCATTTTCAAAATATTTTCCATTTTTTTCACACCAGTGTCAGAAGTGGAGAAGGTGTGTGTGGGTCCAGCTCCTCCTGGCCCAGCACAAACAGGCCAGGCAGATGATTTTCTTCGCTTCCTTCCAGCCTTTTTGTCAGCACACTTGCAAATCCTGCGATGAGGCTCCCCTAGATAAGCAAGAATGACAAAATGATTAGGCTTTATGCTGTATATAGAATTAGAGCAGGTGTTCATCAGCTGTGCCATGGCTGACAGACTGCTGTATCTTTGAATAGAAAGCCTGTCTCCACTTACAAGTATTTGTTAATTTTTAATGAAATTAATTGCAAACAGTCACTTGATAAGGATGATATAATTTCATATTTGTTTGTGTATGCATTCAGATACGTATCACCCCTTACGTCAGTACTTGGCAACTGCCATCTTTTAAGGAGAAAACTGCTCTTCTATGAGGTTTTTCAAAGAAGAATGAAACCTGAAAGAAATGCTTCCTTTTGCATGCGATGAAATAATGTCCCAGTTAGGTAAAGCAGTGTTTTCACAAAAAGACTATCTAAATGTGGCAGTTAACTTGGGAAATCTTTGCACCCCCAAAAAAACTTAAATTCGTTAAGCATTTCAGGATGAAATAAAGTTGAAGTCTGTATTCAGTAGCCTGAACCTAAAAGTGGCCTTTTGGAAAAGATAATGCCAACAGCAGCTGACCGTGCCACTGATGGGGTTGGTTTGACTGCCTTTAGGACTGAAGTGACCTTTTTGGAAACTTTCAAGCAAGTATGTGAGCGTCTCCTCTAACTCCAGTAGTGTGTGCATGTATGTTATAGTTACCTTTACCTTTACAATTCTCTGGAACCTAGCAATCTTGCACATCTTGCCTAAACAAAAGATGACGGTTCGAGAGCTAATATACATATCAGAGGTTTGATTCCTTCTGGAATCAAAGGGAGAAGAGAGGCTTGCAGTAGGAGTTGCACAAGGAGGAAAATTAATCTGGTGAGTGGTTAACCAGGCCCTTTCTTTTAACAGAGCCCTTTATTTGGAAGAGCTGGGCATGATAGATCATTGAAGTACAACAGAAGGTACGGAGTAATAAAGAATTAAAAAAGATTGAAGAAATCCAGTAATTCAGCAGTTTGCACATTAGTTACAAAATAAGGGCAGTAAATGTTGAATGGATGACTGACATTAAAAGCCCTCTTTACGGTCCAAAGTTAATTTGAATATCATTAATTTACAGTTGACAAATTGTGTCTTTTTAGCATTGGTAATCCAACCATTTATTAAACTGTAAAAGCAATGGTAATTAAGTATTACTGCCCAGCAGTGCCACCATGGTTAGTTACAGCGGGGACGGGTGTGGAATAACTTGTCTTACAACGTTGGGGAGAATACAAATGTTTGCTCTGCTAGGGAGGAAGGCGGGAGAGGCATGGTGCTGCCCCATGGTCCTTGCCAGCTGCGGCACCTTCTTTTTTTGCTTTTACCCGCTGAATCCTTTTGCAGTGAAGTGAGGGAGGGATGCAAGGGAGGACGGGGGAACGGGGTGGGTGCCCTGTCTTTTGCTTGCTGCTGAATGGAGCATAAAAACACACCAATGCTGCTGACTCCCCTTCATCCCTCTGCTGCCAAAGGGCAAGGAAGCAGGGAGGTCTCTCTGGTCGTCCTGCCTTGGCTCTTCATTCAGCCAGTGCTCAAAGGAGGTCGGAAACAAACCCCGAGGGACGCTCGCTTCCCTTCCCCACGCTACCACCCCAAATGATGTCGGCCTCCGACAGGCGGCATCCCCAGCCGCGGAGGCACGGTCTCGCCCAGGCATCCCGCGCTGCTTTTCTACTTTTACAAGCAACTATGTGACCTCCGCCAGCGTGTCGCCCTGCCTTCCTGTAAATTTGGTCTCCCTTGTGAAAATGAAGTATTTGGAGCACGGTCGCAGAGCGTGAAACCTCCTGGGGTTGGAGGACGGGGGAGGCGGAGGGAAGGATTTGCGGACGCGTGTGAGCCTGTCGAAGGAGCTGCTGTGCCAGGATAGTGCTGGCCACGTGGCGAGCATGCGTCGTCTGAGCTGGCAACGCTGCGAACGCGTCTTCTCACCAAAATACTTGGGTTTAGCGCGGTGTTACTTGACGTAGCGCTGAACCTGAGCCACAAAGCTCACGTTTTTTCTGAAAGGTTCTCAAAAGCGTAGTATTTTTGTGATGAGTATTAAGCATCTTTCTGGGTGTCAGCTATCTGGAGGAGTTTCAGGTCAGGGCTTGGCTGAACGCGCGGGGAGACCTGTGCCTGAGGGTCCCCCTGCACCCCCCAACGCTGCAGCCGCTTTTCCAGCCGCTGTGGCTGGTGGGGGGAACAAATGTTTAGTTTGCTATCAACAAGCGTACCGGCAGGAACGACCATCCTCCTGCTTGTTTACGAGGACTCTCGTTCACTGAGCTGCTTTGTTTGACCCCAAGCATCATTCCTTTAATAGAAATAAAAATTCCGATGTTAACCCAGGGAGTAAAGTAAGTTTTGTAAGTGGCATTTATGTCTTCTCCTAACAATTACCCATGGGCTTCATGTGCAGTTTAAAGTGTCAGGGATCAGTATTGTAATTTCCATCCCTTTCATGCTAGCGTAGAGGTCCCTGTCTCTCATTAAAATTCTCAGCTTGTCTGCTGCATATTTCTTATACCTCCACCTGTTATGTCACCCAGACTTCTGATAGAAACTTATTTAGATAATGTCTGCAAGCAAAGAATTTTCCCCGAAAAGGTTGAAGATGGAGACACTCTGTCAGGACCTGACAGGTGTAAATTTCTTAATGTATGAGGAGTATATGAAAATACAAATCATCACTGAGCGCCAGCCTGAAGCAGACTGAAAAGCTGTCATAAGCAATTTTCAAAAAGTATGAGTTATTTGGTTCTCTTCCAGGAGGAACAGCTCCACAGGCATAAATTCGTGAATGGTACTTGACAATCTTAACAAGTCCTCCTCTCCCAGCGTTGAGCGTGTGACAGAGATGCGATAGGGACTGTGCGCTCTTCCTCTCTCCTCCAGCTGTGGAGGAGCTGACGTGATAATCAGGGGCTGAATCCTGCTTTCCTGAACTTGAGGCATTCCTCCACCGAAGCAAATTTCAAGGAACTGATTAATCTGACAGAGCCACGTTGGAGCTGATTATTTGCCAAAAGACGTTTTATAGATCCTCTTCGTTTCCATTTACGGAGAGCAGTGATAGGAAAGAAAATAGCAGATGCCTTGTGACAGGCACTTTGGCTATTTTGTATGCCCCTTGGTTTTATACATTTTTACTTTGGGCATGTGGAAAGATCATTGCTAACTGGATGGGCCTATTCACTGGTGTATGGAAATGGACTTTAAGAAGGGTTGTGCGTGATTGGCAAATCAGTTCTAATTGAATAAATGTCAAGGTCAAAACAAACAAGTGATGAAGATGAGAAAGCCCTGGAGGGGTATCTGCTTCAAATCATATTAAAGGCTGTTCAGTAGCAAAGTGCTTCAGGGCGACTATGCGAAATTAAAGAGCAATGAAGTTGCTGCACAGTATTAAACCAGAAATATCTGTTTCCTCAGCTGAAATTGAAAGCTGGTGCTTAGAAAACGTCCTGACTGAGGTGGCAAAATCCGTTTCTCTCTAGCCTGTGCGTGGACGAGGACAGATGGGGTGGCAGGTTTCTGACAGGTAGGACGGCATGTGGCACTCCCCGCTTAACGCTCTGCACTGGGGGACAGTGGAGTGCCACAGTGGCCTTGTGCCCCCCGCTCCGATCGCAGCGAACTGGATACGATTAATATGATGAACATCTTATCGTGGTGGTTGTGGACATATCTCTAATGACAAAAGCTTGTTACGATATTATTCGTAACTACAGTCCCAAATCCTAAAAGAAAACTGTGTAAGGATCTAGATTTGTTTTTTTAAAGTCAGCGTGAAACTTGCATGTCAACAGGCTACAGGAGACATCCAAAGTTTTTTCTGACTCTTACCTCATTAATTTTCACCGGTGACTGATGCTCCCTTGTAAACTAGAAATATAGGTGAATATAAAGAAGTACGGTGCAGAGCCCAACAAACTCCTTTTGTCAATGTGACTTGCTTTAAACTAAGCGTCATGTGCCACAGTATGTCAATAAGTGCAGACTCTGTGTTTTTCAATGTCAGGTCTAAATATTATAAAATATCGATACAGCAGCTGCCTTAAATCATTGCAGAGAGGGGACGAGCAAACACTGATTTGTTTCAGGTAGAATATAAATTGTCAGTTTAAAGAAGTATTGGAAGGTTGTTTACTGAGTTACCACTGTAATTTTTAAGCAGCTAATTGTTGTGGTCTGATTTCAAAGTCATGTAGGTGCTTGGAGATATGCTTAAAGTTCAGGTGGAACTGGTCAGATACTTCAGAAACTTAGAGTATGTTTCTGAACCTTTAAGTACGTGAACTTCTTGCAAAGATTAGCTTTCTGGTATCCAAAGGGAGATTCTTTTTTCATACCTTTATTCTCCAGGTTTTGTTTTGGATCCTGGAGGGGGCCATCTACTTAAAGTCACAATACCAAGATCAAATTATTTAAGTGTGAAGAATATCAGCCAAGTAATGTCTCATTAGTGGTTGATGTTAACAATAAACCATGCTTCTGTCTTTGGGCCTTTTCCAGCCAAAGTAGAAGAGCTACTTTATATAATTTTGTTGCAGTGGTGGCAAGTATGTGAAAAGACCCATCTGCTTCATGTGAATGAAATCAGTCATAAATCTGTTTTTTCAGGGTAGTGAGATGACCAGTTCAATCTTGACTTAATTGGTTTTAATTTATTTTTCTGAAGCCAGTTAATCATTTGGGTACCTGTGTCCATATGAGAAAATGAGACGAGTTTTCAGGCATCCAATGATCTGGCTTTAGGATTCTGCTTGACATTATTTTTACCTTTAGACAAAATGTTGAAAATGAAATGTCATCACTGAATTTCTGTATGGCTGTCAAGGCCAGGTGAGGTGCCACAGAAGTAGAACGTATCAGCTGTTACGAAAGTATCGAACGCTTTTGAACGATTACTGTGAAATGCAAACGCCTACACAACTGTGTAGTCATCCAGAAGGTAAGAAACAAACCAGATGTAGGTGACCTATTTTAAGGTATTTTTGCTCTGTGCGCTCTCGTGTCCTGGCGCATTGAACGCAAACTGCCCTGGGGCACCTTCTGAACCATCCGAGCAGCTCCTTACCCGCTCGTGAAGGACCAGTAGGATTTGTTATTCTTGTGCAGCATTTGCCATTGCACATTGTAATGAGCTTAGTTTCAAAAAATGTCCCTGATGACAGGTATAAACTTGATTTTGAAAGTCTTCATGTCGGCGCTCTTGTGTGGCACTGTAGCACAGTGAGGGAAAGCTGCTCGCCTGAGTAACGATTTGTGAGATTGGGCTCCCCTCTCTCATAGCGATACTCGGCCTTCCTTAGTCAGAGGCTACTTGTTGCAAGCGTGATGTGGAGAAAAGACTGCCAAGTCTTAATAGTTTAGATATTATTATATTGTTCAAAGTAGTTTATAGTTTCCAAGCTAGCTGTAAGCTGTTGCACCTATCTTGTTCCTGTTTTCAGATATTTTCATGCCTAATTTGATCACAAAGGAAAGCTCTGTTTGTTTATCAAATGTGTGACAATGACTGCTGATCTTACTGTATCTTTGAAGGTAATTTCTACCACTGTAACAAGCCAGAATCAAAATGACTAATCAGTTACAAGCCAGTCCTCATTGACTTGCACTAAATTATTTTCATTTGGCAGATAAAATAGCCACTTTTCCACCCTTAATTAGAATTTGGTCTAATAGGATTGACAAGTCAAGCTGGGGGGAAAATGCCCTTCTTAATTGCTTTTAGAATGGAGTAATTTTTTTAACAGCAGATTGAATTTCCTATTTGTGTTATAGGAAAAATCTGCCTGGTGAGCAAATGTATTCTTTTTGTTTTTAAAGCTTGCTGGGATTGCCCATAGCAAAATAAGCTTAACTAGTGTTATCTTTAAACAAGTGTGTTTGTACAGTATTCCATTGTACTAAGACTGTAATCAGGATTTTAGACTGGAAGGGGTTGAGGGAAGTAGCCTTTCACTTTCTTCGTTCACTTTTCAGTGTCATCATCAAATGAGATCACTTTAAGCCACTTTCAGTTGAAGCGAAAAAGGGATATTCCTTAGCACCCCTCTTCCCAACGTAGCAGTGTAATTTTTTTTCCACTTACGGCTTCAGGAACACACCGAATCTCTCTTGCAAAAGCTGTTCTCTATAAATTTTTTCTCTACTAACCTGGCCAAGCATAATCAAATTACTATTTTCTTTCGCATCCTTGAAATCTCACTCCTAAAAACTTTGCCAAGTGGGGACAGCCAGTGTGTATCCAGCCAGCTCCAGTAACATCCGTCATGCTTCCTTTGGCCCATGAATGGCTGGACCCCAAAGTGCTCATCAAGACAGAAGAGATGGAGATGCGATCATTCAGCTGAAAAGGATGCATCTAATGGCATAATACTGCATCACCATGACGTAGCTGTGAGGACCTGCCTGGCCCATAGACATAATTGATATCATCTGGCTTTTCTCAGATTTCTCATGCAAATACAAAACCAGTATCAAATGCATAGAATTTTTAACTGGAAGAAAAGGTGACAAGTTTTTTGGCAAAATCCTCTCTCCTTCTTTCTTCCCAACCAGATTTTCAAAACGCATCCCTTCTGAGGACGTTTAAATGGCTAGATGGTTGAAGGTACAGGTAATGCCTACAAAGCCCTTCATCTGCAGGTCTCAGGTTTGAATTCAACCCCAGCTGGTAGTGACTGACCATTATTATGATGACACAGCTGTTCAATGGTCTATCTGAAACAAGTTGGTAGTTTCAGTCCAGTTCCTACTGGGCAGGTGTTTGCATCATTAAAATCACACCACTTCATTTAATAACCTTGTTGGCAGTGTCAGCAAAGAGGCCAAGGACAGAGCAAATGTGGGGCCTGGGTAGGTTCTCCTCAAGGAGAATCAGACTTTTGGCTACTTTAGGATTGACGTATAGTGATGAGTAACAGAGAAACACAAGCTATCACTGACTTCACTGAACTTGTTCTAGACACAAAATGAGAGTTCTCCACCTTACCATAGCATCTCAGCCAACTATTTCTTAAAGATTTCAATTCTTCTTAAGAATTTCTTATTTCATATGAATTCTGTTTTTCGTACTGTTTATACACTATCAAAAGAAAGAACTCAAACTGCAGTTAAAGAAAAAACAAATTGGAAAAGAGCAAAAACTGTGAAGCCTTTGTATAAGCATATTTCTTTTTTGTGGGATCTCCAGGGAAATAGTCATTGCTTTATTGATTTATGCCCCAAAAATTGCCCAAGAGAGTACAGCATTGAAACAAAACTCTATGTAGAATTGACCTAACTATTAGCTTTAACCACAAGCAGTGCAGGCACCTCATAGCCAATGTCCCAGAAAGCAGGGGATCAGCTCCAGTATTTTTAGCTACAATTAAACAGAACTGTGGCAAGCTGCTCATCAGGGTATCCTGATGGAAAAACCCTTCCAAATATTTATAGACTCTGTGACATTTGCCCTTTGGGTTCATGTAGCAGGGACTATGCTGCTTCTGTCTTGATGAGCACTTTGGGGTCCAGCCATTCATGGGCCAAAGGAAGCATGACGGATGTTACTGGAGCTGGCTGGATACACACTGACTGTCCCCACTTGGCAAAGTTTTTAGGAGTGAGATTTTCAAGGATGCGAAAGAAAATAGTAATTTGATTATGCTTGGCCAAGTTAGTAGAGAAAAAATTTATAGAGAACAGCTTTTGCAAGAGAGATTCGGTGTGTTCCTGAAGCCGTAAGTGGAAAAAAAATTACACTGCTACGTTGGGAAGAGGGGTGCTAAGGAATATCCCTTTTTCGCTTCAACTGAAAGTGGCTTAAAGTGATCTCATTTGATAATGACACTGAAAAGTGAATGAACTTCCCTTGATGATCACATCTCTCCGTCTCTCTGTTTAAAAAGAAGAGTGTATTGACATAGTGTCTTTGTTTCATATAGATCCTGAATCTGCAGTTTTGTAGAAGCTTTCCAGTCCCTATTGTGCATTTAACTTAGATTTAACAGAAACCACAGAATGGTTTTGTAATGGATATTATCTGTGCCCCTGGTCCCTGAAATGCCTTTTGGATGGGCTAATATCAGCAAAATTTTAGTGGGTAGTCAGGGAATTATATAGAAAACATGTAATTGGACTTCATGAGAAATTGTTGACTAATACCCTTCTGATGGTGCCTTGGTATCATCTATGGCTGAGTAATCTGTGTAAAGCGATTTGCATCACAGCCGAGTTAGTGTCAAGGGTATACTTTGGACAGAAGGCACAGTTTAGAAATTAGGATCTCCATTTTTTTTTTCCATGTGAAAATATACTACATATGCTCCCTGTTTTTCTCAGGGACTATCACACAGCCCTAAAACATTTACAGCTTTGCTTGTGCTAGAAGGAGGGGATGAGAGGAGAGGAAATATGACAGTGGGGGCTGGTGGCAGCGTGAAGCTGCAGCTCTCCATGTGCTTTCAGTGCCTTGTTTATTGCTTCGTGCAGCACAGCCTAGATGAGGCTCATCAAGAGCCAACTCTAATTGAAGCTGTCCTATAAAAGTGCCGTTATGAGCAGATGTGGCGTACCAGGAATATATTTTTTTAATGCACTAAAAAATATTTTAAGACCTAAAATATTTCTGGCCAGAAACAAGATACTCGGCGCAGACCGAACATTTAAGCTTCATCGCAGAAACTTATCTCAATTTTCGCACTCCATTCCTGGTCCTCAGTTTCTCCTGGGGATCTGGTCATTACTTGCCCCCATTAATGCTGTGTGCTTTAAAAGGTTTTATTTGGTGTGCTTTTCCATCTTGACATAAACCACACCTTTTGGGATAGATTTTTATTGGAGATTGGAGGAAAGAAGTCTCTCACGTGGTAAATATATCAGGGAATATTTGGGCACACTTTTAACTTATATTTTCACAATGGGGCCTTCTTTCAGCTTTCCCAGGTGTACTTTTCCACCTTCAGGCGTGATAACTAGGTGCCTGTTGAAAATACAGTTACATTCCATAACCCTTTTCCCTCCTACATATCACAACTCAAACGACGCTGCTTATCTCCACTCGGCATGGGAACAAAGTACAGAAAAATTCATCGTGGCCTGTGCAGGGTGAAAAAAGGTAGTAACTGTGTACGGTGAAGAGCAGTTACCAACCTGGGCAGCAAAACTCAAGCACATGAGCCTTCCTGGCTGCTGGTTTGTGGTACCTCGCTGCAACCGGCCAGAGCTGCTTAGGCTGTCCTTCAATAATTCCTTCTTCTGTCATTATCTTGCCGGAAAACTGACCAGTGAATGAAAACGTGGGCGAGTCATTTTAAGTGCGATAACCTATTATTGCCCATAATTTTGGATTCACATTTAATTATTTTTTTGACTGAAGCAGCTTGCTTTGGGCGTCAGAAGCTCGAAAGAGAGGTGTTTTCTAGAACGATCAGAAAAGTTGAGCAAATGTGATGGCACCTGGAGAAGGTGGGTAGCTGAGTTTTATTTTAGGCTGTTCAGGCTATGTCCTGCTAGTAGAAAAAGGACTTACAAAAAACCCCAAGAGTCATGACTTGAAGGTGAAGAAGGACTCTAATTGAATGAAAAGTTTAAGCAGGTATTCCAGAGGTGTAACTCTTCTCTGTGCTCTGCTTTTTGTTTGATCTAAGCCTTTGCAACCTCCCTGCTGTGTTGTTTTGATGTGGAGTTGTGGTTCTGTGCTCCTTAGAGAGCATTACTTGTGAATTCCTGCCTGGCAAGGAGGCCGCCGCGGTGCAGGGGCAAAGTGGGGAGCTCATCTGGGGAAAGGGGGAGCGAGCATAACCGTGCTGTGGACTGTGAAGGTACCCGTGAATGAAGAAACCATTCTGTACCAAACCCTAATTTATTACAATTAAAAAAAAAAAAAAAAAAAAAAGACATAAAGGAGAAGTTCACTGTATCCCTGCAACAGAAGTGACATGTTGGCAAGAAATTATTTAACCTTTAGCTGTGCAAGGTGATGGCTGATTGGTGAGCATGCTTCCTCCCAGGCTTTCAGTTCTGGGTCCTGATGCAGAACCTGTGTTCCCCATGGATTCGGCACTGTCAGACCTATTACTTTATCTTATGAGGATCAACATTATCTTGGGCAAAAGCATCCCGGCCCGCCACCGGCAGGGTAGTCTCCTGGAGGGCTGATGGCTGGTGGCGGTGCCGTGCCCTGGTTGGTGCTGGAGCAGCCGGCTGGAAGCGTGGATCGGGGAGGCGTTGAGGCGATGCTGCTGGATAGGACCAGCGAGGATGAGGTAGGAAGCTAGGAGCTATTTTGTAGCTGAATTCTGAGCAAAGACTTCTTTGTCATAAGCGCTGTCAAACAGCCTTGTTGCTATGGCAACGCCGGCTAGATAACCCATTTGGGAAAATACTTGTAGGACCTAACACTCTATCATCTGTCATTCAATAATTTCGTGTTCATAATAACTAGGAAATCAATGGCCCTCCTCCGAGACAGTTTGCCGAAAGGGTAAGCGCGCCGCTGCCGGGGCACAGCCCAGCCTGGTCTCGGCTGGCCGGGAGGATCGTGCCCGCCACGGAGCGCGGGGCATCGCCGCTCGCTCGCGCGGACCCGCTCAGAGATTAAAGGCGGGTTGAGGTTCGAGATCTAATTGAACCGTGCTGTTGACACCTCGTAAGAGAGAGAAGCAACTGGCATATAAAGCAGTTGTTGTAGTGTGAGAAAACAAAGGTTTAGGTAGAATTAGCATTTCATATTTTAAAATACCAAGGGAAACTATGTGCTCAAGTTATCACGTGGCCAGTGTGAACAAATTCAGTAACTTAAAGGCATTTTTTTTCTTATCTTGACTTTCTAATTAAACTGCTTATCATCATAAAGGCTGTGTTACCTGCATGTTATGTACTGAATATAAAGCAATCATGGAACAGTAATTAAAATTCTTAAACATGCACCCGTTGACTTTACATACAATTAGTTTACTGCAGTGTGTCATTTATTAATAGCGCAAGTTTTCAGAACTGAGCCTCAGGTTGGCTATGCAGGGAAAGATGTGTTTAGTAATTACTTTGGCAACGTTTATCTCTTTTGAAAAAAATAACGCTAATACATATCTCTGGAAAGTAATACTGTAAATAAAAAACATGTTAAATTGAGACTTGGGGAGAGAGGAGATGTCCTTGCTGGCTGGGGTATTACAGACATGAAGAAAAGGTAATTCTTATCACTCTATTAACAGTACTCGAAAGATGCTTATTCTCATAATTCACGACAGGAGTTTCTTTTTCCTTTTAAAAATTCTTTTGGAGCATAAGATAAGGTGGCTCTTTTCCAGCTGACTGTTTCAGCACGTTTTAGGTCCAATTAGCAGAGAGTGCAGGGCAGACGCACGCAGGGCCACAGGCCGAAGCTTTGGAAACAGACTTCTTGTTTGTGCTGGGGAATGTGGTGAGTGCTCAGGTCAGTTTTTATGGTTTTCTGTGAAGAGGACGTGCCTTTTGAAGGGAAATTTGTGGTTCAATTTGGAAATGTAGTAGTCGGTAGTCATGTGAAATGATGCCTTAGGTATTAGTATGGGAAATGAGAAGGCATTGCGGTCCTTCTTGTTTTGTACCCCGAGGTCAAACTGCGCGCTTCCAGGGTGGTGACTCGAAGCTCTTTGTTATGTGGTGCCCTGCTGTGGTTTCTTGAGGTAAGCATTTGCTTCTGCAGCTTTTGAAAACTTGTGATTACAGCACATCCAATTACAGGCTCAGTGTGGGCTTTCTGTGTAAAATGTTTTCAGTTGTTCGAAACAGCAGAAATACTTGCAGGTCCTTATTCCTGGCTCTGAGTTGTGTTAGTTAAGTCTCAGAAGCAGGGTGTATTTCGTTCATCCACTTGCAGTTTAAGTTTAGAGTGGCTTGGATTCCTGTATTATGTCAGGTTTGGAAAAATAATTTCCTGGAATAGATCTGTTCGAAAGTGGGAGAAAAAAACTGTTCTTTTGATGTTCTCTAACATACTGGGTTCAGAGAAGAAGACAGAGGTTCGGGAGGGTGCCGGAGTTGAAGATGTCACGGCTCAGCTGTGGAGAAACCTATAACTCAGTTCAGGCAGAAGGGGAGTTGAGATTTCATTGAGAGGTACCTGATGAATAAGGACTCCCGAAGGAAATAGATTTAAGGAGATGTATGAATGAGATCCCAGAAGAAGTTTGGCATAGAAGAAATAGAATAGTTATCCCCAAATTATAGAGCTTCATAAATAGCAGTAGAGAGGTGCAAGTGGAAGAGTTGAGTTGGATGTGTTAAGAAAGGGCAGTGGGAGCAAGGGCAATGATAGGAGAGAGTGCCAGATGAGCTTTTAATGTCTGCTGAGTCTCTGGTGGCGAAGGTGTGCACCTTGAATGGGAAGTGATTAAAAATACGTTATCTCGGCAAAACTGCTCAAAATGGAAATATTCAATCAACAGCAGGCAGGATTGACAATAGTCAAGCTGTGATGTGGCTCAACCTTTCACGGGCATTTTTTGATTCCATATGGAAAAACAATCTGGACCATTTGGAGAAGGCACCAAAGGGCTTAGCAATAGACCCACTATTGAAGACAACTGAGAAACTGTACTCAAGGAAAGTACAGCAAGATAACAAGCTAAGAAGGAATAAGAGTAGATGGCTGGAGAGGAAACAAATAGGTGCTTGAAGTGGCACAAGTAACTTTTCACACCATGTCCACGTGGCAATCCTTGTAGCTGTCAGTTTTGTATAGGAAGTGGCCATATATCTTCTCACCTGCGTGATGAAACGACAAAGCTTTATTTCTTCGCGTGCACAGCTGCTAGGTACCTCCTGCGTGTGCACTGCGGGGGCAATGCTCCCACGGCCTCTCCGGTTATCTCCCTTCACACGGGGGCGTTTGGCAAGGGAAAGGCTGTCTTGTGTGGGCAAATGAACGTGCTCTGCTGTGTTATTAGTTGGCGACTTTTATTCAGATAGTTAAAGAAATGCAGGGAAGGAGTACGAAAGTTCGCTTATTTGCCTTTATGCATGGAACTGGCACCTTCCATGACTTCCTATGGGGATTCTTATATTTACCTTGTGTGGACTTGAAGGAAGGTGTTGTAGAGATATGGATGCATTTATTATTTATTGGTTAGGTCTTGTGCTTTCCCCCAGTATTTGTCAGTAACTGCTATTTTCTGTCACCCACTGGAAGATGGAAAGGATGAGAATTTGCAAGAGTGCCGAGGGAGCATGAACTCTGACTGCCTCTTCCATACTTAATGCGAGTGGATAAATACACAACATCAGTTTGCGCTGCTGGCACTCGCTTCGGCCATGCGAGTCCTCCTTCCCTCTCTTCCTTCCCTGCCTCTCCTAATAGAAGAGGAAAGCCAGGAGAAGTTGTAACGTGACTTTCCCTGTGTGTCGAAGGGGTAGATATTGCCTCCCATGGTGCTGCTTTGATGAATCTTTTTTTAGTCAGGGGTTAGATCAGTAAAGCTTGCGCTGGACAGTGTGAAACAGTATTGATCAGACTGACTTCTGCAGCAGGGTGAAAGACAAAAAAAATCAATTAAACCTGTGGCCCAGGCATCCTGGTTTATTTTGCAGTGTGCAGAAAAGCAGGCATGCAGCTGTTGCTTGCTTTAACACCCGAAATAAGGTAGAGAAGAGCTGGGAAGGAGCGGGCCACGATGGCAAAAGCAGCGTACAGCAGTAGGGGCCTGTCTGGAGTCGTAAACGGGGAAATGAATGCAGAGTTGTGGCAGGGCACGGAATTTAAGCTGGGCTCAGGAAACGAGAAAATACGGAGCAGGGTATGCAAAAGTAAAATCTCACCATACAGTAATGGAAGGAGAGGAGAAAATGAGATAAAACCGTATAGGTTTGCGTTGCCGGCTGGAAGCTAGTGCGAGTTTTGTTACATGTGTTCTCTGCAGATTATTGTAAGAGCTACCTTCAAAGAGGTTTTTTTGTTTAAAATTGGGTTTACTGTCATACTATTTTGTTTCTTTGCAAGGTATACAAAGATCTCAAAATGTTTTTGTTATCCCAAACAATTGCTGAAATTCATTAGATGCCATCCTCTGGTGCGTTACTGCTCTGCCGTCACCTGCGTGGGGCTGGGTCGCTCCCTCCCCACCGAGCTCCTTGGTGCTTTCCACAGTGGTATTGAATTTTGAAAAATTATTTGTCACACTTCATTATTATGCATTGCTAGATTTCTGTGTTATTCACACATTTGTAAAATGGTGGTAGTATTACCTGACTTTGTGAGGTACTTTGATATCTCAGTATGAAAAATTCTGTGTGAAACTTGACTTCTGTTGTTATGTAAATAGTTTACTGCCATGTAGATTATTTTTTTTTTGTACCAGTTAAATCGAGTGATTTTAAAATAATCTGTTTTACTTGCTCAGAATTGTTTGCTCTTCTGCTTGTGCCTGAAGGAATAAAAAGTATTTTCAAACAGAAAATAGACCTTTATATAAATTGGTCTCCTCTTCACCAATAGTACAGAGAGGGTTTAGACAAACTAGCCGAGGATGACAGTTTTTCAAGATCTTTGCTTCTCATCCTTATTTTATCACTTAACTTGCCATTAGGATAGCATGTGTTTGGAAGAAGCACCTAAATGATTAATTTTACCAGTTGAATTGTGACCTTTTGTGAAATGTTTATATGATGAACTACAGTAGGAAGTAGAAAGATGACACAAGCGCCTTTCGCAGTCCTTCCTAGACGTACGGAAACCTGAACATTTCACGTGGTGATTTTGATGTGGTCATAGCTGTGTCTGCACCCTGTCACCTGGTGATCAATATGCATACTGCTTGTAACTTAAAAGAAGGAAGACACTCTGTAATCAGAGAAATTAACAACTGAATGAGGGACTGTGGTCAGCTGGTGCCCCCTTTGAAGTCAACGAGAACACAGCTATGTTTATGAGTTTTGCTAAGAAAGCCAGGAGAAGCTAATTTAATTTGAATTTCTGACACGTTTCCAGGAGGAGTAATCAGTGAAATTGTCAGGATTACCACGTAAGACTTGCGTATTTTCTGCAGCAAGGATGAGCCCATCCTGATTTAGGTTCTGAATACCTTGCATCAGGAATGTACCCACACATTTTACTCACTCTAGGGTTTTGGTCTTTGTGCAGGAGAGCTCTTGGGTGCATGCTTATGTCTTGTTGACAGAACTAGCTGTTAAGGATGCTTTACTAAATTCTTACTGGGTTTTGCTCTGTTTCTTTAAATGTATCACTGATTTTCTGCCTTAGGAGTTCCAAACACCATTTTGGGTGAGACGTATTGCTGAAAACATGGGGGTTTTCCCATGATTTTTATTCTAATGAAAAGTGGGAGTGTTTTTAAAAAGACCCTGTTCTTACATGATAACCCAGTTCTGAGGGATGCGTAGCGTCCAGACTTCCGGGCAGCTAAAATACTTGACTTTTTAGTCACATTTCTAGCTTGAGACAGGACTCACTCTTGTTTTCCCTGAGCTGACAGTGTTGTTGCTCACTGCATGATAAAGTACGTTTCCTAATTTATTTGACCATCACTATTTGGATCCCTGAAGCATTACAGTAAATCCCAAACGTGTCTGCTGGTGGGGAGGAGAACAACCTTACAGCTTCTGGCTAGTCACTCCAGTGACACGGCAAGGTCACTCTCGAAGGCAGTAACTTTTGGAGAAGACCACAGTGGGACAGAGAAATACGTCTTGTTACATGCAGGTAGCGTTTAACAGTAGAAAAATTGTTGTCTTTTGCTAGAAGTCAATGACTCTTTCAGAAAACTTGTGATTCAGGAGCTGGGGGAAGGAAGGCATTGTTTGCCAGAGCAACCTTAACATCGCCTTACAGTATGTCTGTCAGCTGTGCGAGGGCTAATTTATCATGTAAAGTGTATGCTACTTATGTCACATTTTACTGTCTGTTCATTTGTTTTCATAATCAAGATCTTGACAGATTTGTCCCACATGGTAGGATTTATAGTAAGGATTTTCTTATCACTGAATTAAGTTGATACATATAATCCTAGTGTCCTGCACAAGAACTGAATAGAAATGAAAGAGATTCAGACTAAATGTGAAGGTCTTGCAGAAAAAACACACCCACCCACCCCCCAATCCGTTATTCCCCTTGATTTTTTTTCTTCCCCACCCCGTGATTTGTTTCATATCTCTACAGGAGCAATCACAGAGAAGAGAATAAGCATTGACTTTGAGAAGGTTAAATATTTCCCCTTCTGTTAAAAGATCTTTCTGTTTTATAAGGTGACAAGTGTAATTCTGTAAAAATGAAACACAAGTGAGTTTTGGAAATGTGCTGCTTTTCCCTCCAGTGTACACGCTCACATACTTACTGCCTGTAGTTTGAAACCTGATAAGTAAATTCATTTTTCACAGATGTCACTTCCTCCCCTGTGGTAAATGAGAGCATCTTTCTCTCCTGTCTGAAGACAACGAGTTGAAAATGTGGGGGCTGACTTCTTGTGGACAAGTAGAAACGTGGACAGATTTAGCCACAGGAGACGCCTACCTGGCCTGAAGCCCATTGTTTTCCTTCTGAGGTTAAATGATTCGGTAGTACTGAAATTGTCTCTGGAGAATATGAGATTAGGTTTATCTATTTTTGTATTACAGCAGAGTGCTTTGGCCTGAGTGGGTAAGTGGATGGGTAGGTGCGGGGGCACAGAGAAGGTACGTGTCTGTCTGTGAGCATCTTTAAACTCTTACAGATATAAGTACAGGATCTGGCTTACCGGAGGAGCTGACAAAGGTTGTGCAAGTGGCCTTGAACTTTTTGAGACAGAGAACTCCAAACAATAGCTCCTAAAATATCTATCCTGCAAGGATATAATTTTATTTTATTATTATTTTTAAGAAATATCATTGTTCACTTTTGGTAAAGTATAAGGGTACCAATGGCACTTGCTGCACTGTTGGGCAAAGGAAGGTGGACATTTCCTAGTAAGTAAATACATTCAGATAAATCACAGAACAACAGAATGTTTTGGGTTGGAAGAGACCTTTAAGGATCATCCTTTTCCCAGCCCTAGGACTGGAGAGAACATCAGTGGAGAATTACAAAGCAGAGATTCTTTGAGCAGGAGACTTCTGTTTCATTTCTCATCGTATTTCTCTGTCCTAGACTCTGCTTTATCTTTATTTATGACTGATATTGAAAACCAAAATACACTAGGGAGCTCGGGCGTGTATTTCAAGAGGAGCATGTTTTGAAATCCAAAATGCAAAACTTCAGGGAGATAGTGTTTTCACTGCATGAAAGTTTAATTGGGAAGGATTTTCATCCCAGCTGAATTGCACTGGTGTTGCTGCTATTTCAACTATTAATACTTACCAGTGAGGAAGGTGCTAAGGGGTTCATCTTCAGGACGCACTGGGGGTTTTTAACTGCTTCAGTCTTGGTAAAGTGAATGAGACCCACACCACTACAATTCCTGCTTCCCACCTGAAGGTTTCTTTGAAGCGATTTTGGTGTTTGTAGGGTTTCAGATGTTTTTTTGTGCCAAATGCTAGTTAAGCGCTTGGCTTTAATTTGTGCCGTTCTTTGACTGTAGCGTGACCGAATGCTTTTCCTCTGCTGTACGTTGTCCTTTGGCTGTTTTCGGAAGCTCTCTTCAAAAAGCGGTCTTAATGCCACTGTCCAGAGGGCTCAGACAAACCAGAAGTCCCACCATGCTGCCGTAACGCTGAAGCGGAGCGCGGGGGGGGCAGCAGCGGAGCAGGGGCTGGGCAGCAGAGGTGTCCCCGCGGTCGGGGCAGCGAGGGCCAGGCGGGCACCCACACCTGGAAAACCGCTGGCGTGTGACAAATCTCCCCTCTGAAGCTTGACAAGCTCTTGGGTTTGACTTTTTATTCCAGGAGGAAAGAGAGGATTTCAGACTAAGGATCTGAAATTTTGTTCAGAGATAAAGCAGGATTTGCTATGCTAATTTCTTTTCCGCAGGACATCAAAATAGAAGAAAAAGAGGGATCGTTAATCGGATTTCATTTGTCTGCATCCGTGTGGCTCTGCAGGAGGTTTTTTTCACTCTTTCTATCGTTTTTCTTCCTCACTCCTTATACCCGAGTTCAGACCTGGTGTTGCTGTTTCACGATGCCCTGGGTGAGCACTGCAGGGAGCTGGGGTTTGGGGAGGGGGGGTGCATGCTGGCGAGGCTGAGGTCCGGCGTGCCGCGGGGGCTCGGGGCACCCCAACGCCAGTGGAGCAGCTGGCACGGGGGTCCCAGCGGTGCCGGCACCGGGCTCTGCCCAGGCAGCCAGCCGGGTCAGCGTCCAGCAGACCCCCGCACCTCCCCGACAGCTGGCAGGGTAACAAAACACCAGCAATTTTCAGAGAAAGAGACATCTAATAACATTAATTTTCTTCTGGAGCAGACGGTAAGGTAACTAAAGCCAGGTTGTTTGGGCTTCGTTGGGATTTTTACCTAATGATCTTCTAGAAAGCAGGTGCACTGGCAGTGATTTTAAGCTTTAGAAAGCCCAAACAGCGTACAAAGTAAACCTTTGACGCTGTGGGGATTTCATAGGAGGGGGAGCCACATTAGTTTTAGATCATTACAAAGCATTTGCTGACTACAACAGAATTAATGGCGCTTTTATGGTAGTCAGCTAATGACTGTCAACAAACAGAGTTGATTTCAGTTCAAATTGTAATTTTAAATCAAACTAGCCAGCTGTCAGACACGGGAGTGGTGCGGATGGTTCCTCCTGCAGTATCGTGCGGTGCCGCTCCTGCATCCATCATTCTATCAGGTGTGTGTGGGGAGCCAGATTTGAGATTCAATCACATACACCTCCTAATACTAATTTTAGGGTGATGAAGTCATGATTAGTTACACAAAAGCAAACAACTCGCCTCTGCCCCACCACTCCTTTGAAGACTTAGGTCATTTCTATGCTGCAAAATTATTTTTTACTATAGTAACATGAACTTCTGACAGTTATATTACAACATCTTTATGCTTTGGCAAAGGAGGAAAGCAGCTGCTTTTATGGTCTGATTTGGTACAAGTCTCCTTTTGAGCTTCAATACCATGAAAATCCATTCAAGGCCATGAAAACTTCCTTAATCCTGGGGTGTTTTCCTAGGGCACAGTAGGCCATTTATATGAGGCAAGACAGAATAATCTATTATATTGTATGTATCCCTCAACAGTTCTTCCAGATTGTCAGTTGTATGAGCTTTGAAAGTGAACAGTTAAGTGTCTGTATTGGTAAATACGTCTCTATAATGGTAGTGCATTATTCATGACAGGCTACTCCTCTCGGCATCTTTACCTCAATTCTGAAATACTCTGATGTGCCAAAACTACGCTTGTAGATTAATCCAAATAATGGTACTTAAACTGGAAGGCAACCGAAAAGGTAATAGTCCGATCTACCTCTAGGTAGTATATTTTAGCCACTCGGGGATGAAGACATGTTCAACCATCACCCTGGCCTGAGTATCTCTCTTGTTTAGTTTTTCTAATCCCTCAAATTGCTGTGATTGTCATTTTTAGCAAGGGACTTTTTCAAGTCATGAGTAATTTTTTCTTTTGTACTTCTATACTGATTAGCACACCATGAGTATTACTTAAAGCTTTTAATTAAGAAACCACACAAGACATTTTAATTACATTTGAGTGCTGGAGACTGCGAGGGTGGCCCTAGCAGGAGAACTTGGATGGGTGTAAGAGCCCTCCATAATACATTCTTTGAAAAGCTCTGAAAAGTCTTAGAAGGTGCATTGAATTAATGCTCTTGCAAGATAGGTGTTACTTATTTTATAAGAATGTTAAAAGGAAGAGCTTTTCTAATGATGCAGGTATCAGAGGAAAGAACAGAGCCAAGGAGTCCTCACCACTGCTCTCATCCTCTGAACCAGTTCCTGCTGCTTCAGCATTTGAGTTAGAGTTTTGTACTGTGAGCTTAGTTTCTCACTGAGGCGTTTCATTGATATTTGCCTTTGTTTGGTCTGGGCCTGAAGTTGGCGTGTAATATCTTAGTTCCAGACGGTCTTTCTTTCCCACACAGATATAAAAAAAGAAAAGCTCAGATTTAATCTTCAGGTGTGGAGAAAAATTCCAATTTTTTTTTAACAGATGTAGCTTGAAAAGCTTTGAAAGCAGTGAGGACAATAATAAAGTCTACTTCTATAAATATGTTTGAAGTCCAAAGTCATTATGTGATCATTAATAAAGCCTTGTAATACAGTTGGACTATATGGTGTATTACCAGCTAACGTTAGCTAAGGAACTTTCAGTGTAGTACACATTCTAGCTTTTTGTGCAAGAACTGGTAAATTTGGAGCTTTAGAATTGAATTAGTAAAGGGATCATATTGCCAATATTAGATTTCTGAAGAGGTCAACAACAAAACACAGGCAAGCATCAGCAAGGGGATGCATGGTGAGAAATCTCGTTGTTGTACTCTCTCTCATAGCTCCCAGGAGTCAGTGAATTATGGGCTTCCTAAGCAGGCAGATGACTACTGACAGTTATCTGTCGTAAAGTTGTCTAATACCTTTTTGAACCCTTTTCCTGCTTTTTTGCTTCCAGTGAGTTTTGGTAATGAGTTCCACAGTCAAATTACTTGGAAAAAAAATCCAGACTTCCTTTTGTTGCTTTAAATGTATTGTCTGATTATTTCATTTTGTATTGTGAGAAGGAATGGCTTCCATACGAGTAAAAAAAATATATAGATTAAGATGAAAGATGCAGGGAAAGTGAACTATTACACATCTGTGTTTCTCATCTATTCTTCATAGCTCTTCCATTTCCATTAAGTGATTTAGAGATGGAAAGACCAGGACTGCTGGCTGTATTCAAATGTGGGTATTGCACAACAGCTTCATGATGATAGTTTCTGCTACGTTGTCAGTCTTTTCCTAAAATTCCTCACCTTCTGCTTGACTTCTTACTGTGGTTAAGAATTGAACCTGTAGTTCAAGGAAACTATCCATAACTCCATATCTATTCTCTGAGTAGAAATAACTACCTTAGAGACTCTAGATATTTTAGCAATGTTTCCTAAGTGCATTATTTAATGTTTATTGACATGCGACTTCGTATCCCAGTTTATCTATAATCAGAGTTTTTTTCTACAACTCTGTTCAGCCATTTTAGGTTTGGCTGTCCTGAATAAAATTTTGTCATTTCCTTTAAATCCTTTCAAGCTCATTTATGAGTAATTCTACTCTGTACACTCCATAGTGTTGAAACTCTGTAGTGCAGTAAAGAGCTATCGGTCTGGTTTCACATGATCACATGGTTAAAAAAAAGTAAAGATGTGTCAGATAGTTTCCTTATAATTAACTGATGAGACAGAGAAAGTCAAGAGAAAGTCTAGTTTCTTTTAGAATTTGTGAACCCCAAGTCCTTAGTTTAGAGAAGAGTCTTAGGGCCAGCATTGGCCGATTTTCTCAATTTAACTGACACCGTCCATTTGATGTCTTTATGCATTCCCAAGGCCTTAAAGTTCAGTATAGACATTATTTGGTGTTCTGCAACACTTCTGTAATTCATTATGGCAGCAGTTTAAGAAACAATAAGGAAGCCACTCAGAGTAAAAACCTCAGAAAAGAATATCCTGGATGAAACTTTGCAAAAAGAGAAAAAAAGGTATCTTAGTCTGAAGTTTGGCCAGTAGACCTGGAAAAGGAATGGTACTTTTCCCAAAGAAAGCTAGCCAGACCGTTCACATGGGAGTGGTAGATAAACAAAGGTTCATTAGATTTTATTTTTTTTTTTCCCCTGTGTAGAACAAAAGGGATGAGTAACTCTTGTGTTGTAAGCAATCGTGGCAGAGAAGGTGCCTCATGTGCTTGCTTTCTGTTTCTCTCTAGACATGTATTTACATTTTGGACCAGGAATCCCATAGATCTGTGTTAATTTAACCACGGATGGAAAAAAAAAAAAAAAAAAATCAATAGACTGGACTTGTGTCATATGATGTTGTAGGTGCTCCCTACCTTCCAGGAGGCATCTGAGCCTAATGGAAGATTTCACACACGAAGCCCATTTGATTTACAATCAGGTAGACCTGGATAGTCTTCAGATAAACTACAATCCTTCTAGGAAATACCGAACATGGGAATGCTATGTCCTGTCTTTTCTCCTACCACCCTTATTCTTGCTGTGACTTTGGGCAGTGCGTGAAGTCTCAGTGGCTGTGCTAAAGGATATGAGTTTAAGCAAGTGTCTTTCCTATGGATGTAAATTAATGTTCCTGCAAATGTTGCATTTTATTGTAGATACACATTCTTATGTTTTTTAATCGTGCGCTTTGTAAATATGTTCTGATGTCTGTGGAAAACGTGTAGTGCATTTTTACCTTGAGATAGGTTTTCATTATATTTTGTAGAGAGTGTGGTTAAATTTTCCAGTTTTTTATATTTGCAAAAATCCATTTTAATGGAGCCTAGGCCCATTTCAATGAATCCGTACTTCCATAGTTTGCACCTTCATTTAGCCTACTGAGTAATATACATTATGTTATTTTAGAGTTCAAGCTGGTTAGCTTGTATGCAAATTCTGAGTCTTTGGGTTACATTTACTGAAGGTTTTTAAGTTTTTCTCTGCAATCATAGGGCTGGAAAATTCCTTGTTTTTCTAATATGCAAACTGACTATGCATACAGTCACCTGATTTTCCAGCAGGTGGGGCTTTACGAAAAACACTAATTATCACAAACTAAAAGATCTGGCCAGACTGAGATCAAGCCTTAAGAGTTCGAGCCTTTGTTTAGGACAGTGGGGATAAGCAAAGGGTTTCTCCAACTCCCTTTTTCTTATGATATTTTTGGTTTACAGGTATGCAGCTCTAAGACTATAAATTGCATTGCCATGTATTCTGTGAGCTAAATTTCTGGTAAATCTTCCAAATTTATAGAGTAAATGCAGCGTGGTTGGTAAATTCGGGAGGAATGTGTCCATTCAAGGGATGCAAAGGAAACTTGGAATTCTGCATTTGCCTCGTTGGGTTTCACCACTGAGTTTGGACCAACAACTTCATTATCCTCACTTAAAAGCAATGTTATATTTTATTATATGCTTTTTAGCTGTGTGATAAAGAAGATACAAAGGAGTGAGCGGCCTTTAATTTGTACTGTCACTGCCTTGAAATTTTTTCAATGATCAAGTTTCAAGCATGGGTGCTTATAATTAGATGCTTCTATATCTCAGTGAGGAAACTATATACCAAATGTGTAAGTCATCTCCTAGATACTTAAAATGAATTAGGGGACCTAAACAAGGGCACCTTGTTTGAAAATGTTAACAGAAATTTTGCTGTAACTCTCCTGAAATTAAACTCTATCCCTTTGCATTATTGCATTCCTGGTTTGACTATAAATTATGATTTTAGTCTTTATGGTAACATTAAATTGTAGGTGATGAACATGGAGAACTCCACAATCAAGAAAAGCATTGAATTATTCAAATATCTTTGAATTACATGTAGAATAAGAATTACTTGATTATGTTTTAGTACCTTTTTGGTCCCTTTAGCTACAAATTTGATGCTGGAGGTGGATTAAGAGGAGGGAGAGAAGGAAGGAAAGAAAAAGATTGCTTTCTCCCCAACATCAAACTTGACGAAAGCACATCCTATATTTCATTTTAGTCATTAGTTCAATCAAGTTTTGCCTTGAATGTCATTTTGTGCTGCACAAAGTTTAGTATTTTGACCTCATGTAAAATCAAAGTGGGACGTTTAGATGGTGCTCAAGAACCTGGAAGTACACCTATCCTTCTCAAATAAATCTGAACCTGGAAGTGCACCTATCCTTCTCAAATAAATCTGTTCAGCCCTGCAGATTGTGGCCATTAGTGGCCGCAGAAGCAGAAGACGGAGCCCTTTTACTCTCTGTATGGGCAGAGGGCAGGCACTTGATAAATGAACGGAGAAGCCTATGTCGGCTTCAGAGAAGGAAACAAAAGAACCAGAGGAAGAGCAATGAAAAAAGAGACTGTCAGGGGAAACTGCTGAAAGATTAACTCTAGTTTTCCATTGCTTATTTTCTCTGTTGGTTTTTGTTGTTGTTGTTTCTTTGTTTCTTGTACCTATACAACTGGATTCCTGTAGTAATATATCCTCCCCCCTCCCCTCCCTTTTTTTAAAGACTAATTTTAAAGGACTATCAAAAATATAGCAGGGTAAATCATGTCTCCTTTTACGAATGTAGTTTAGCTTTCAGACTGTGTACGTGTCAGAGGGAGAAGTTGTGTCAGTGGAAGTAGGAACACTTTCATCGAAAGATGGCATGGTTGTCCTTGCATGACTGTTGTCTAGTTCATTGATCTGACTTTCTTAAGTTCAGAATTTACACATCTGAGAATCCTTCTGCACCTCACAATATAGAAACCTTCAAAGATTGAGTTGATGTTTGCTTCATGGGTTTAAACCTCTCAGCATGAACAGCATTTCATGGGAGTGTGGAAGAGGAGAACAGAGGCTGATTCTTTCTGACAACGATGAACCCGCCTCTGTGGTTCGGCTTTGAAACCCTTGGACTTTGGGAAGCTCAGAACCAAACTTGCCTGCTCAGGTTCTTCCACCAAATAAAAATTAATCTTGCTGTTATGTTTCAGGACAGTGCTGGAAGCTGATACGAGAAGAGCTTGCTCTGTTAATGGTCATTATTTGATTCTTCCTGACTCTGCTCATTTATTAAAGGAGATGAAATTTAATTAAGATTTAGTCTCAACCTATCTGTAATTTTACATAGAGGTTCTAGGAAACTTTACTAATACGCAGAGTTCGCAGTAACGGTCCCATTTTTCCTATAGGTTTCTCTGCTTGGCTTTCATCCCGGCTGTTAGGTAAAATTAAGGCCCAGAAAATCGGATTATTACATCCCAAGGGGCAGGACTGATAAGCAGCACGTGATTGTTGATCTGCTTGCCTACCCGGTGTTGGTGGTGTTTGAGGTGCTGCTAGATGCAAAGCCAATTTGTTAACAATTAGTGCTCATTACAATCATTTCCTGTTATCGATTTTAAATGTTTGACAAAGCACTTTTAGGAAACGGCACCCCTGCCCCCCCCCCCCCCCCCCCCAAAAAAATAGTAGCTGTACATCAGTGCTTAGTAATTACAACTCTTTAGGGCCCAGTGTCAATCTTAACTAACTGGTTTCATTGGTTTCCAAGTAATTATTTCTGCTTTGGATCCCACCTGCTATCCCCTCCAGATTAAAGATGCTTTGAAACAAGGACATAGTTCTTGATTAGCAGAGTTGCTGAGAAAGGAGTGATAAAACAAAACCAACTTTTTTCTTTTCTGTCTCGGTTTGTCTTGGCTTGGGTATCTTGCATAACTACCAATGGATTACATGATATACAATATAGGAATTAACGTCAGCCTGGAATTAAGTGTGATTTCCTTTGGCCTTAATATTTAACATGTGGGTTTAATTTTAAATGCATCCTTGCCTTTATACACACATTGAGAATTGTGGACCCATTCAAATCTAATTTACAAATGGTAAAATTAGATATAATGGCATGTTATAATAAAAGCTTTGATATCTAGGAGTCCAAGAGGGTATATCTGTTGCGTTTCTTAGAAATTGGGGCTATTATTACTATTAATCTGTTTTACATGCCAGAAGAGACTTGAACGCGAGATTATTTAATAAACAGTACAATGTGAGTATATATGCAAAAAGCACCAGATCAGGCACACCTGCATTTCCACATATACTGGATACATATGACGAGTTGTTATAGCCGCATGCCTTTTATGAGTACACTGGAATTTTGGCTACATTTGGCAATGTCAAAGGTGAAGCTAGCAGTATAGCCATCTGGGTTAATTTTCTCTTCTTCCTTCTTTGCTTTCAATTTTTAGCAACATCAGCTCAGGTTTCACAAGCACACTCCTAAAACGCTTGCCAATGTTTTTAAATATATTCCGTGATCCCTGTTGCACAAGGTGGAGACCTAACATAAGACTTGACTTGTGCCTTTCCCACCCCCGTTCATGAATTAGTCTCCCAATTACTGTAAAAATTAAGGCAAGTGCGGGTGAAATACATGAGGCTTAGTCCCTCTAACCTTAATAAACAGAGATGGTATTGACACAAGTGAATTTTGTTTAACCACAGTACATTTGCTTCTTAATTAGTGAATATTCATCTGTCATCAGCAGCAGCTATGACACCCCTCCCCGCTAACACATTCTGTCATAAATAATCAATGAGAGGCTATTAATATTCATGAGTGAGAATCTGTGTAGTCATGTGCACTGATGCAGAGACAGGGGGAGTGTTGCCATGAACTGAGTCGAAACTCTGTGTGTGTATACGTGAGTGTAAGATAGTTAGGGAAGGGGAAGAAGAGCATGCTGCTACACACTGCCCTGCCTTGTGCTTCCAGCTAACAGTGGCGTGCCTGTGTTTCGGGGCTGGAGTGACTGATGAAAAACAGTAGTCAAGTCTGGAGGGTGATTCCCTGTCAGTGCATTTGCCTTTCAGTGCTGGGGAAATTAGAGGCTTTGCTCTTGTGTTGCTTATTAGGATGGGCTGCAATCTGTGCACTTTTCAGAAGAGAGAGGAGCACTACAAACTGCTCTATGAAGTTTCACAGGTGAGTGCAGAGGATATTACTAGCATCTCCAGAGTAAAAATGGGTGTTCTTTACAGAGAGTAAGTAGAGAGGCTTTTGTTTTGCTGTGCCTTTTTTTTTTTTTCCCTTTGCAAAATTGCTAAGTTGTTTGGGGGGGTGGGGGGTAATTATTAGTATTTTGGGTGCCTGTTGTTTTCTGCTCATTTGCCACTCCCCCTTCAGATGACTTCCTGTGGGATTCTTTTAACATTTTTGTGCATCTTCTGCCAAGATGTCAGTCATATAGCAGCAGTCTCACTGAACCGTATCGGGGATGTTTTAAGGGAGCCCTTGGCTTTGGTAATAAGACTGATTTCAGATAAGTTGCACGGCTGCCTCTGAAAGCGTTAGGTCTGTCATCTCAGGCATTTCTAAGTTAAGGAACAAAGTTTTTATGGCATGTCTGTGGTGGCCAAGAAGTATGTTAAATTTTGAGATTAATTAATTAAAATTGAAATGATTCTGAAACGTGCTTGTCACCTTTAAACAGGTACTGAGTACAACAGGGTTTCCACGGGTGAGGTGTGCTGCTTGTTCTTTCATTGTGTGTGTGTTAGTTCTGTTTACTACTAGACAAAGATCTTAATCCCATCTAGATATTTTGGTGTCTCTTTCAGCATCGTAGCAGTGTGAGTAGCAGTGTGCTGCTACCGTGGTCCCAGCTCCTTCAGAATAAGATGAGAAAAGATGAAACAAGCACTTACCATAATAGCCCCTAATTTTTGCTTGGATCCTATTGAATCAGTATTTGATTTGCAGCTTTTTGTTTGGTTTTTTCCTCTTGGCACAGCAGACCCTCACATACTAAAGTTTAGTGCCTTTCAGCATCTGTTCTCTCCCTCTCTATAATTTGTCCTGGCTTTGACACATTGCTGTTGACGGAGGCTGAACGCTCGCAGTTTTGGACTGCGCTGCTGCTGACAGGCAGCGCGGAGGAGAAAAAACCAGCTTACGGTGTTGGTGGTCTATTGGCACAGCAGCAGATAAGTGCCCATTGCCGACTGGTTCCCTCCGAGTTCCTCCTGACGTGATTCATTTCACAGTGGGCTAATTACAAAGTGGATTCTCTACACATGAAGCAGCCTCCTCAGTTGTGGTGTTAATGCACATTTTCATGGTAATGTGATCAGAGCCTCATTAGCCAGTTTCCAAAATGATCCTCTGCATTAATTAAATATAAAAATGACTCTTTTTATCACCATAGAGAGGAAGAAGAAGATTAACATTGTTAATTAGTACTGGGGGCAATGCCTCTGCATCATTTTTTACCACCGAACCAGCAGGTGTATTCAATCCTAAAAGAGCGTCCGTTTGCAGGTAACCTGCCCGTTGCCTTGCCTGGTGAAGACGGTCTCTAGGTGGAACACTTCCCTTTAGTTCAATAGTTCGTCGTAATGCCATCATCGTGTTTTCTTGCAGCAGTAGCACAGGGAAAAGCGTAGCAGTACATTTTCTTCTCCTCCCTTTCCCCCTCCCCAGCTCTGGATTGCCAAACTGATGGGAAAGTATAAAATGGTGAGAGCGGAGCAGGTCGGTGTCTGCTTTTCTGTGCCAGGGAATAAGAAATGCAGGTTGTGCTGTGAAGGGGATTAGACATTTCTTAAAGGGCTGCGTGTGTGTAGGGGAAAAAGAGGCTGTGCCTGGTTTAGAGCGAATGCATTTTCAAAATAGTCCTTGCAGTAATGATGCATAGTAATAAATGCTATTGAAATGGTCAGCAAACCCGAAGGTGGGGGTTTTAAGAGATTCTGGAGGAATTCTTCCCTTTACCTGTTATCTTCTCTGCTGTTAAGTTGGAGTGTCTGTGGCTGTGAACAACCAAGGTGCCAAATGAACGAAGGCTTTCACTTTTTTACTCTGGTACTTGCCAGATAAAGTGTAATCCCTGGGAGGATCTGAGCGAGTTTCCTTGGGGAGTTGAAATGCAGCGAGCCTGGTGCTGCATCTTGTGCTGTTAGGGAAATGTCACTGATAAGGTGCAGGAGGAGAGCAGAGAAATGACTTAGTGTGCTCGCTGCCAGATCCCGTGTTCATCTGTAAACTCATCCCTATCTTGTTTCCGTGTATGCAGGTCAGAGCCCAAAGGATACTGAGCATGTTTTTAACCAGGTGCTACAGTAGAGATCAGGTAGTACCTCGCACCATAACTCCTCCTGTGTACAATACTGATTTGCTGCTGGGGGTGGGGGGAGCAGCAGTAGAATACGATAAATTAAATTAAGCTGAGGCAGGCATTACTACTTGATTTGCAAATCCCTTTTTAACTCTCCAGTCCTGTAATTCCTATACCACAGCCTTGGCTCTTTCATCTGCATGATTTCTGGAGAGCTTGGGACAAGTTAGCCTGTCAGGGACATGAACTGACTGAGGATGAGCTGTGGCTCACTAGCATATGTGGATCAGATAGATTAATTTATATTCATATAAGGAAGCAATCCTAGCCTCATCTCTCACCTTTCCCGCACTAGGCTACCTGATCCTGTGGGTGGTCTGTGCACTCATGTACTTAAAAATACAGTAAACAAAGGAAAGCATGTTTGCAGAGGAAAACCGTGCAAGCGCTTACAGTGAGGCATGTTTTCTGCTACTGTTTGTAGTGAGGTCAGATTCAGCACCGGAGAGCTTTTTGTTGTAGAGCTGCTGGGAAATGAAGACATTGTTAGAATATGTATAATTCCTCGCTCTTCCCCCCACCCCCTTCCTCCAGGCTCGTTTGCCTTTCACTGAGATAGCAGTTCGGAGACCATGGAGGCCCCCTCCAAAACCAGCATTTGCTTGCACCAGGGAGGCTTTTATTTTGATAACCGTGTCTCGCACGTGCGCATCGGCATTAAAACAAAAAGTCAAATAGTCATGTTTTAAGAATGAAAGCTTTTGAGATACCACTACACGTTGATGAAGGACCCTTGTGCTGCTGAGTGCCTCTTCACCTGTTCTCAGGACGTGAGGATGGCTCAGCGTCGCTTCTTGACTTCACCGTGAGAAGGTATCAGGCGCAGCACCCCCCCAAGTTCTCTTCTCCATATGCCTACCAGTGGAGAAATGGAAGATGTCTCAATTTGAAATTTATGGCCCTACGTGCTACTTTGTGGGGCACTTTATTATTATTATTTCCTGTGTGCTGTATAAGCAGGATTGAGCTAATGAGGGTGCAGCCAGGAAGTCTACGTCGAGTCACTTAGAGAAGGTGGGACCTGGTGTGTGCCCATGTCCATTAGCAGCAGACCTCTGCCATTCTCAGCTGATTTTTTTCTCGTGCTGTTGGGGTGAAAGAAGTGAGCTTAAGTCATTTATTAGCTGCATGATGAGGACTCTTCCTCTTTAGCG
The DNA here is from genome assembly GCF_947461875.1 of Haliaeetus albicilla. Classification (NCBI taxonomy): domain Eukaryota; kingdom Metazoa; phylum Chordata; class Aves; order Accipitriformes; family Accipitridae; genus Haliaeetus; species Haliaeetus albicilla. Next base: position 32,137,882 of record NC_091496.1, read on the forward strand.
GAAAGAGTAAGAGAAATACGGCCAGGATTGGAGGGAATGAAACTGAAACACCATCTGATCAATTGTCAGCAGTGATCTTCAGTAGCCTTGTGTGAGACTCAAGGAAATGCAAATTTTTCACAGAATTCTCTGGATATCATATGGAAATCATTTCCGTTTGCTGGAATTTTTATGCTTTGTTTTCAAAATGTGAAGTTAACCCAGATGAAAAAAAGGGGGGAGAGAGAGAGAGAGAACACAGTACTTTTGGAGGTCAACTCAAGACCAGTGTGAACTTCTTTTTTGAGTTACATGTTAAGAAGCAGTCCTGGCTCAGGTGAGCTCAGAATCGAAAGGGAGAAAGAAGAGCTAGAAGGGTAAGCAGAAGCAATCTGGGATGGCTCACAAAGTCAGTGGCAGAGCTGGGATTAAAACTAGAAGGTTGCACATTTATATTTTACATTTGACCTGAGTTGATAGTAGAGCCTGCTTGCAGTGTTTTTAAATCCTCTGAAGACTGATTATGCAGTTTGCTTCTCATGTTGGTTTCCACAATTAGCTTAAAGCTCAAATTTTCACCAGTTCAGAGTTCTGATTTTATGTTCATTTTGATATCCCTTAGGCTACTTGAAGTCCTGAGTTTTAGTGGTACACCTCTTGAATTTCAAAGGTGTTCACAAGAGAGACATCAAGCCTGCCCACTGAAACAGCAGAGGCACTTCTGTATTTTTCAGGAGATGCTGCTTATAGCTGGCATTGGAATAGGAGAGAAGACTGGGGACCAAGCAGCGTTCCCTGTCACTGGCACCTGCCTTCTCTGGTCTTGATGAAGTTTGGGTTTATTCAAAGGATTAAATAGACTAGATGATGTGATCCTTATTTTCCTTCTGAACCAACCTCCAGCCACTAGCATACATTTTTGGTACTTATACCGTGTGGGATATTTACATAACTCCTCGGTGCTGTGTTTGCCATTAGCTCTCATTCTTTTCTGGAGATACCTGCTGGCAGCTTTTGCATCATCTTTGTTTGCTGGGTATCAGTGCCACCTCCAAATGCTCCTCATGAATTTCACCAGCAATGGGAAAGTACTATCTTGTGCTGCACGAATCAGCACAAACACATTTTTGGGTCCGTTTATATCTAAGTTCCATTTTTAATAGAAATTCTGTGGCAGGACACTTTTACCTCTGGAGAACATGAAAGGAGAAAATTCTAAATTCAATTGTCTGGAAATTAGTTGAATTATCTGAGTTGAATTAAATCAGTAGCAAAAGTAGATCTGGTTTGATCTTACTGCATTTCCTAGCTTTTCCTTCTTGCTTCTCTCTAAATTTTTAAACAAAACAATTGGGAACCCCCTGATTTGTATTTTCTCTAAGCAGCTCTTCTGAATACTGATTTATCTGTTTGAGAAGTGCAGAAATTAATTTTGAGGTGTTGAAGAAGTCAACAAACTTGTAGGAGTACTGTTTCCTCTCAGTTTAACTGAACAATTTTAGAGCTCTGCTGTAAGTAGTTCCCCTCAAAGCTGCAGCCTCGTATTAGTAGAGCAATGTATTTATGCTAAAAATATAATCAAGTAAAGCTTGTCATGTTTCTAGCCACGTCCTAGAAGCTTGCTTGGAATCTGCTTAAAGAACCTCTACAGCACCAAAAAAGACTTTAAAAACCGAGTTCATAAAAGTTGATTTCTCCTACAGATAAGAGACGGTCTTTGTGGTTAGCAGACACAGCTTTCGTGGTTCTTCTGTTTCCTTGCTTATTTACTTTACACTGATAATTGAGCAGCATTCATCCAAATAACTAATGCCACTGCCATAACGTTTCTACAGGCTGTACTCAAGGAGACACCAGTGTTGGGGCATTGCTAACAACAGAGCTCTTGTTCTTGGTGGAGGAGCTCACCATCCCACACTGGATACTGGTCTGCGGACCTAGGGAGTGTTGCCCGCCCAGTGGTAACCGTCCCCAGAGCTCCGGGCACCCACGCCTCTGCTCTGTGCTTTGAGTCACCACAAGCCAGTTGCTTAAAAGAGAAGATAATGCCTGAAAGGCCACCTCTTGTCTGGATTGAGTCTCTCGCCACAGAGCTGTGTTTAGGTGTGAAGGCTCCCTGAGGAGTCCTTGGAGGATTGTGGCATGGGAATTTGGTCTGGGGACATGTAGGCTGCTTAAAATAACCAGGTCTGGCCGCCCGGATGGATGGTGGCTGTGGAGAAGACACCCATGCGTACAAGTAGGCATGTAAGGAAGTCGTCATCTCATTTCCTAAACCCCTTAGCAGGATTTTCATTCTTTTGAACATGACACCTGAATTCTATGCTAAGTACCTAAGTGATATTTTGGATCTCACACCAACTGCCTTTGATAAAATGCTTTTGTTTTTTCTGATAAAATCCAGGAAACTCTGAAGTGTTGCCACTGACTTCACTGGGGCCAGACTTTCATTTTCTGTCCTTGTTTACTGTCTTGTAAAAGGCATATAGTTCCTGCGCATACCTCAAGAGTAAGAATAAAGAGAGAGCCCTGAGATAAGAAAGCAGACAATGGTATGTGAGATAAGAATTCAGGGGATGGGTACAACAGAGGCAGCTATAAAAAGCTGCACCAAGATTATATCAGTAATCTGCAGGGATATGCAATGCCATGAAAACTAAAAAAGTGGCTGAGGTACTGAACAGCATGATTTTCTCTGTCATTTTGCTGTTCCTGGCATCTTGAATTTAACAGTGGGGATTAAGGATTCTTCTAATGATCAGCTTTTTATACATTTTTTACAGAGCTGTGCTTTCTTGAGGCTTGCTTCCTGATGTGGTTTGATATGGGTATAATCCTCAGGCCTCATGCAAAACGTATCTTTATGTGAGTCTTATACATCAGTGATGGGATGTGATTTAGCCAATCTTGCTACGTTGAGCATTCACAGACTGGTAACTGCTGAAGAAGCGTATTTTAGGGGTTCAATATTTTTGGTTTGTGGTTCATTGAAGGGGAGTGCATTAAAATGTCAGCCAAACACTCTGCCAAGTGTATGTCAAGAGTTAATTGTGAGTAGGTTGTTTCACCAGTTTGCTCTCAAGAGCTAAGAGCTTAATGGAGACATGTACAGCAGGGCTTGCTGATAACCAGCAGTTCTTCCACCCCTAGGGATTTGGTGAGGTCTCATAAAAATAATTAAAAAAAAAAGAAACTGAAAAATGCTTGGATCTTTGCCTTTAAGGCTATTTAACTTCAGAGTGTGTTTAACCTGTTATTTGAAAGGACATGAGCTTTCTGTAATAGTACTTGCTTTTCTGTCTACCCCATAACTTTGAACCCACTAGGTAAGTTCAACCACAAAGGCTTTTCTCACCTTCTAGGTTCATGCAAAGTAGTTTGATGATACTATTAGGAAGATCTTTTTGGTTTGTTTTATTTGGGGTTTTTTTCAGGAGCAAGAGGATTTCCTAGTTTGCAAACGTCACCTCAGAATATCAAGACATGAAAGAATTTAAAAATTTAGATGCAGATTATTCTTTATACACTTAACTTTGTGGCTGCAGTGAGGATAGTTACTTGCGATTTTGTGTGTGTAATAAGCTTGTAATTTGTTTTACTTTAGTCAATATTTGTAACAAAAATCAGTCTGTTAAGAGAGGATATTACATCAGTAACTGTTAAAAGGTTATCTATAATTCTTTTATCATAAACAGCAGGTCAGAAGGATGCTTTTATGCCATGGACTGAACCTAGAAATGGAATTGCAGTGTCTTCGTATAATGCACTACAAACTCTCTCTTATAGTTGTTTGTATTTTAGTTTAAAATACTGGTGTGGACGTGCAGAGGACAGTGTGGCTATTTGGCCATAATAGGATAATGTAAACTTGCATGACCCTCACTGTTGCGGGTTTTTATTGTTTCACTCTGAGGAAGTTAGGAAATTCTACATATCCTTCTTCCCTCAGGTGGAAAAAATAATTCATTCCTTTTCCTCCAGGATGAACGTTGGGTGTTTTTTTGGTTTTTGTCTGTTCTTTTGTTTGTTTTTGTTGGTTTTTTTTAACCAGCAGAAGTAAACCCTGATAATCAGCAAAGTGAAGCCAAACAAGATTCGTTTTCCTTTGTTTTGTGGTCTGATTGTGTACAGTAGCAGTTTATTCCCTAGAGGTTTTAGCCATGAAGTTTAACCTCTGAAACAACATAAGCACAGTGGAACGAGTAATCTGCTAAACTATCATGTCATATGTAGAATTCCTGTGCTTCATGTGTATTAATGTCAGAGTTGAACCTGAGAGGGCTCACTTTGCAAAAGTCTACAAGCATCTTGAATTTGTCTAGATACAACTTAGTTTTTGTGTTCTTCACCCAGCTGGAGAATTTATTCTGTTTTGTTTCATATCTCTTAGTATTTGGGGGGGTTGTGGTGTTTCGTTTGTTTGGGGGTTTTTTGGTTTTTTTTCTAGCTCCTGGAATCATACTGTTTTCAAAAAAACCCACTTTTCATTAAAAGTAGCCTCACTTACGATCAATGAGGAAAGTTTGCAAATATCAATCGGGTTTAGTTTACAGTTTAGGAAATTTAAAAGGAATTGGGATGAACTTGAAAAATAATGTTTAGAAAGTCTAAATTATTGAGCGTTTGGTCGTCTTCTGCATGTCTAGAGTAGGCATCATCGCCTGAGAGGTGAGGCTGAGACCCACCCGTGTGGGGCTAGCAGCTGTGCATGGCCCTGAGGAGGAGGAAAATGTTCGCCTCTGGACTTTCAGGGCTTGTCCACAGATGTCAGTGCCAACAGGAGCCAGCCGTGGCTGTGTCAGCACGTCATGGCGTGCTTGAGACCCCGGCCAGTTTCTGGCTAGGATGGCAGGTTCTGCCCCTGCGTCCACAGCCATGCCTCCAGGGACCGTCCCGCTTGCAAATGTCCATGTGCAGCTTCTGTGTCCGTGTGCAGCGAACTGGTGAGGCTCCTGGGAAAGACCCACAGACTTACTAGGTGTTCAGTTGCTTTCTGATGTCAGAAAGAAAAATGAACTGCAGTGCCAGGACCTGTGTCCTGAGGACCAAGGGGAGTACGGGAATGGGTGAACTTTGCTAAATCCTTATGAGCGCCGAACAGCTGAAATAATCCGAGAAAAGGATTATCTTTGGTTACCTGTGATATAACAGAACAATTGACTGACCTATTTAATATGTTTGATTGTATTTGTAACGTGCTTTTTGCATATTATAGTGATGGATTTGCAGGGAAAGCTGCTCAGGGAGTAATCATTATTCAGGCCTTCGACTTCCTCATGGCTAGAATGTGAAATATTCAGATTCCTCATGATATCCGTGGGCATATGAACTGCCAGCTCAAAACAAATTTTAATGGCAAGAAAAGATGGAAGAAAGGGTCAATTATTAGTTAGAGTTCAGCATTCGGAATGCTTTCTCAGAGGTCACGGTTACTGAAAGTGGGGGTGGCATCTCTCATTGCAACATGGTTTTATGCATTTTTTTAATTTAATTCGTCAGGTAGTCTACTAATACAATCAGGAAAGACACAGATCCATAAGTTTCTAAATGGGGAATTCCAGAAACTGTGTGTGGTGTCTGTATTGTGTTTCACTGAGGAATATAATTCCATCAAAATCAGAATGCTTTATAGAAAAATATTTCATCAAAATGTGGTCTTACAGGAAAAACATGGGAAAGAAATTTCCAGAAATGTCTGAATATTATTTATATATCATCATAATGAAATATTTAGGTTGACTAACTTTTGAAGCATCTTATATTCAGTAGTTTTTAAAATGGTGTGTTATTTCATATAGTATGACATTTGGAAGCCAAAAGTGAGTCAAGTGTTATTTTATCTTAAAATGTTTTCTGCTTTCCAGAGCTGCGTGTACCATTTGTGAAATCGCAGACCTTCTTCTGACATGGAATTTCCATCCTCTCTGGATTTCCCATTCTGAGATATGTGACTTACTGTGGGAAATTCCTCCCTATGTATAATCTTCTTTACCAGCGTACACTTCATATGAAGATTTTGTTAGGGAGCAGTCTCATATCTTGCGGGAGAGAAGGAAAGTATATATAGGAAGAAGCGTTTGTATAAACAGCTTCCAACAAGGTACTTGTCAGAAAAAGAAAGCACCATCACCTTCACAGTGTATGTTGTGATGCCAGAGAGGGATGTTGCCCTGTCTAAGAGAATTTGCCAAAAGCTGTTTTTTTGCTTTCTGGGTATCAGATGCCACTGGATGGGTGATTGTGGCATATTGAGACATAGGGCCTATTTAGTGTGGCAGCGGGACTTGGAAGTCTGGCTCTAATTCTTTCTCTCCTGGGTGTATTTGAAGAGGTCCTGGTTTCTCTTTTCCCATTCTGGTATAAAGTTCTGTATTATTTAAAGCTTTAAAGATTAACTGTAGCCATCTCGGTAAATGGCTAATGAAGAAACCGGAATGGTACTGTCTAATAATGATGATGGTGATCACAATAAGCATTGTAAAATGCTAGATCGATCCAGTTAGCAATTATTGGTAGAGTTATAACACAAGTGGATCGTGGCAGTGGAGTGTAGATCTGTCTGCATTTCCCAACAGCTCTGGAGCCCCATGCTTCCTCAAAGTCCAGAAAGGGTTTGGTTCGGCTTGTTGGATGACTGCTTTTTCCTTTGCCGTACACTAAAGGTCAGTTTTGATAGGAATTTCCTTTGCAATTTCCCCAGAACCTCTTCTCAGATAACTAGTGGGGCATGTTGCTCTTTAATTCATATGTTTTATTGTACCGTGCAAATTAGAAGCTTTTTAGTAGGGAGCAATTTCTAAATACTAATTTATTGGTATTGCTTTCTTCAGGCACTAGTAAAAATAGGGGATTTTTGCTATTTGTTCATCAGTAGTGGAGTCCTGTTGCTGTCAATAAGTTCAGCATAGGTATAGTGTCTCCTCACTCCTATAAGCGTAATATATTTCAAATCTCAGCTGTGAATCTTACTAAACCTTTTAAAACCTTCTTGATGAAGTAGTTTTAAGTTCTCAATACAGGAGGTTGTTCCCATTTATCTCCAAATGACCTCTTTGTCCCCAGATTTACGTATTTCCTTGAATTAAAAATGTCATTTGGTCATGTTCAGTAGGAGAATGTCTTTGAAAGTCTGACCTGTGGGAACATGATTAATAGTGACAGGGGAAAGATTTTGCCCAGTGAGAATACCAAATCATGTAGCACTGTAGTTTCACTTACTAAATATTGTCCAGGCTCTATTGTTGAACCGTATGCTGCCAGTGTCACTTTGTCAGGATGTTTTCTGTCCTGTGACTAGTAGCTTCAAATGTACTCATCCATCTTCTTGTCCCATTACATTTCATGTGACTGATGTTCTGCACCCATTAAAATTGATGGGAAAGAACAAAGAAAAGAAAAATGTGCCCTTCAACTGATTATGCCTTTGAAAGAGCAAATGAGACTCTACTGCTATCTGGAGTAAATTGAACAGTTATTTCTGTTTTTAACTCTATTACTTAATATTTATTAATCCTTATTAGCAGCAGGTCCCTTATTTTGTTATTTCAATGTTACATTGAGAGCAGTAAGTTTATGTCAATATTTTCTCCTTTAATTTTGTGACCATAAGTGAACATACAGACTCTTTTAGATATATCAGCTGTCTCTGGTAATCTTGCCCATGAGATATTGCTAGCATGCCTGAATACCCTCTCAGGGAAGGATGGAGGCATGTTTGACAAGCCCAGGCCTTTCCTCTGAGGAAGGACCCACAGGGCTTTGCTCGGCCACAGCTCCTGAGCGCTGGGAGAGCGCTTGTGTGGGATGTCACAAGGTTCTGCTTGGTGATAAGTGCTTGCTCACCTTACTCTAAGATTTTCAGGGCAATTAATGGGAGACTAGAAATACAAGAGCCTTTGTAGTATGGCCTTTATCTTTATTTCATGGATACAGATGGCTTCCCAAAGTTCTAGTCCAATGTTTCAGAGTTAGACGAGGGCCATTAGCCAGCTGAATGGAGAGAATAGATGTCACGTTTACTGACAACCAAAGACAAAACACAGAGGAAAATCAAAAGAGAAGGCTCCTGAGTGATCGGTATATCTGATTATTTATAGCTTATATGACAGCCTTCTCAATACAGCAGCCAACCATTCTTTGCCATTTGTGCATAGTAATGAGACTGTCATTTCTTTTTTTCAAGTTTGGTCTTTGACCATGGGCGCTTGCGTGCCCCAAAAATGCAACATAATGGGCCCCTTTAGGGTCTCTGATGTTCTTGTAGAAACTTCAGTAGGTGCTGAATGCAGCTGTTCACTTCCCTAGCCGTACTTGTATGCATTAAAGCTTACTTCCATGCAAAGTTCAAATATATTCTGGGTTTATAAAAGTCTGTGGCAGGAATTTGGGTTTCTTGCTTTGTCTTGGCAATTCAGGCTTAGTTGGTGCTCTGTCTGAAGTTCCCAAAGTGTGTTTGGCTTGGGGCTGGGAAATGCAGAGACCCCTGAGTCTTGAAAGACTGTTTCCTATACCATTATCTACAATTATTTGAGACTGCTGATGGGCTTGAAGGCCAGTTGTTTTGTCCAACATTTTTCTCAGGCTGGAGATGGTGTATGGTGAAGTGGATAATATTCTTATGCTGGCAGTAGATTCACTTGGGTTATTATTTATCCATGTTTTAAAGACAATTGTTCACATCTGTAATTTGTGAAGTGGAGCTTGATTAGGATTAAAATAGGCAAATAAGACTTTAAGAACCTTAATTTAGTAATTTCTCTGTGAGCTCTCCTGCTCTCTTTAGTTGCTTACTTGACTTCCAGCTGAGAGTGGATTCATTAAAGGAACATTCTTACAGATAATGAACTGCTGAGATGAGTGGAAGTTAGGCAAAAAATGCAAGGAACCTTTAGTCAGGTCCTACTTGTGCAGGACAGCTTGTCGTGGTTTAACCGTACCAGCTACTAGGAAGACAATTAACTCTATCCCAGCTGAAACCAGGACACAGCTCTGGACTATTCAAGCACATTGTCACCCTTAACATTAGCGGCACTTGAGCAAATAAATCAAGGATAAACAGGGGTATAAACTTTTATGTGCAGGGGTATATTGCCACTCTTTTACTCTGTGCTAAAATGAGTTGAGGGAAAGGGACTGGTGGCAGAATGCACCCTGTATTTTATTTAGGACAAAAGTATGCAACAGATAGCTGATGCTTTGAAATTTCCACCCCTGTAATGGTAATTCTTTCCCATGCGTATGTCTTCAGTGGGATATGAAAAAGGTGGGAAGAGGGATAGAAACCTTGGCTTACCCTTCTGGATTGCAATGACTGCAGCAGCTGCTGGGAATAGGTCCCAACAAATAAATTCTGTTGCCAGAGAAAACCACTTCTTAGCACTATGCAGAAAGGTCATCATTCAAATAATAGTGCTGTTAATTTATAGTGTGACTTGAGAAGGGATAGGTCTCAGCCTCCCACCTTCCCATACCTCAGGAGACTTTAGCTGGAAGCTACCTTAAGCCTCGGGTTACAGATTTTCAGAAAAGCTGTTGTTCCCATGATTTTGGTTTGGAAGACACTGAGAATTGCTTAGCTTTTTGTTGTGAGGAAAATCTGAATGCAAGAGGAGGGATGAGAAAATTGGATTTCCTTTTATTGCACAGGAACACTGTACAACACTGACAGGGTATTTACTCCTGTCTCTTTCTTCTAATTTGATTCTCCGACTACCATATCAATCTTTGTTCATTGGTGAAACAAAATTATAAAGTATCATAGTTGTTGCTGCTTGTACCTCAGCAACAACTAAAAGATGGGAAAGAATGAACGATCTGAGCCATTCTGTAAGATTTATTTGCAAATCTGTCCACAATGAAATGTGCCAGGTGTACAAAGTGTTGTGAGATGGCTCCTCAAGCCATTTCGACCAACAGGTCTTTATGATTCCTATTTTTCTTCCTCTAGTGAGACATTTTCTGTGTATGGCGTGGATGCGTTCAATACTAGTAAGTATTGAATTCTGATTGACTAGCTTGCTTTCCACTCCTCAGCACATGTATAGTCATTTGAATAATACAAATCACACTGGCATTACTAATATATACAGCAATGTAGAGTAAAACTTTACTGCCCGCAGTTAAAATACTGTGAATATTGTTCCAGTGGTAGGCTGGTGTTTTGGGTTTTTTTTCCTAGTGGACAGTTATGTCTTTTACCTTGCTATTAAAGAAGCAAATACAGCATTGCACCCGGGAAGTTCGCCTTGCCTCCCCGTACTGGCGTGGGTTTTGTTCAGCCCGCACAGAAGGCAGAGAGGATCGCGCTGGCCTCAGCCGAGCAGGACGTGCTCCAGGTGCAGTAACACGGTCTCACAGCTTTTCTTCTGGGATCTGAGGATGATGCATGAGCAAGTTAGTCTCATGGTTGCGTTTGTAGAATAGGGCTATATTGGTCATCCCTTTCCGGGTAGGTAGCTGTAGGCAGAGTGAAGTTAAAGATGCACGGCCAAAGTTTCAGGTGTTGTGAGATGTTTTTCTCTCTGTTATTTCAGGCATCTGTAGAAGTGTGTTTATGGAAAACAATACGCGGTATTAAACCTTTAAGTAAGGACACTTCTATACTTTTAAGTGTAGCAGAGATTTGTATTTACAGCAGGATATAGTCGTGCTTCCTATAGATTGGCATTACGTTGGGCCCATTTGGAGAACAGAGGCAGAATTCATCTCCAGAGAGTATTTTCCTAGCATGCTGCTGGAAGCCCAAGGTACTATGTGTTTCCTGTTCTTAGAAACAGGCCTGTAGTTTTTAATCTATTTAGCATTCACAGAGCACCTGACACACCAAGATCTTTGTTAAGTGCATTATGGGCTGTGTAAATAAATTAGGAAGAAAATAACGTATTAGGGATAATCCACTGACTAAAATTACAGGGCAGCATTTTTGCTAGGACCTCTGTGAAAGTAAATTCATGGGCAATACTTCAAATCTCTCTGTGAGAAGAGCATTAATTTGTATTTCATTCACAAACAGCTTCTAGAAAATACAACGTGACGCAGATAAATAAAGTCATCAGAATAAGATGATGCTAAAAATTCATAAATATGTTTACACTTGCGAGTGGCAAATGTTACAGCTTTCAGAGCTGAGAGTATACTCAGGAATATTGTCCATATGCCTCTATTGGCTGACAAAGTAATGCAGCTTGCGTTACTCTAAATGAACATTCAGAGATTGGAAACTTGCCGTTGTTTGAGAATTTAGACCTTACGTGCACCTGTCTACAGAGTATAAACTTCTGATTATCCTTTACAAATGTTTTAGCTCTAAGAAACGTTTTCTTAAATTATGGATACTTAGCTGTTTCCACATTTGCAGCTAAATAGTTGCAGTAGCTTGGATAGTATGGACATAACAGGGGTTAGATTTTCTTCATTTTTGTGAACTGTTATAAAAAAATCCCAAAGTTTAGAGCTGTGGCTGTTTATCCAAGAGTATAAATCATTTTACAGAGCAGGAAACTTCAATTAAATATTACTTTTTATGCCTTGATATATGTAACTGATTGATACTGGGGAACTGAGAAAGCAAAGTCCTCTGTCACCTGTATCCAGGAATGTGGAGAGAGTTCACATTAAATTAACATTAGCTTAAGAAAAATGAAACTTCTGAGCCAATTACAGTTTACTGTTTAGACTAAAACAAAAAAAATGACCTTTGTTACAGAATATGTGACTTGAACAGGCAGTTCCATATAAAATTGAGAAGTTGCAAATGTCCTGCACTTGAGTGATGGTGTGCGTGTGATCTTAGTTCTGCTTCATTAGCCCCTAGTGAATGAGTGGTAAATTTTTCCTATTTATACATCTTCTGTCAGGGGATCATAAACATAGCCTGACTAGTGCATGTTTTCACTGCAGCAATTTCATTTATATATTTTGTGCAGCTTTGATGAATAGTTTATATTCCACTTGAATAAATTTTTTCTTCTTTTCAAATATTCAGGTAGGTATTAGCAGTGGTTAATTATGCACTCAGTACCTTTTGTAATAGAACTATCTGTCATTATGGCAAGCTTTTACGTTGTATTTGAGGGATTCAGTCTTCTCAGTAAAATACTGCTTTTGCAGTATGCATGGGAACGATCAATTTTATTTTCTGCTGATTTGATAATTTTCTACTAAAATTTAATCTTCTGTGCTATGGAGTTTGTGGCCAATCGAAAGATTTTTCCCTCTGCTAATAGAATATCTAATGCTTCAGCTTTTTACTTCCCATTTCTGTAAGTATGCCTTTAGATTTTTCTGCACTATGATACATTTATGTCCCCTTTTAAGGGTAAGAAATGTGCAGCTAGATTATGTTTTGTGTGTCATTCACTAATTCAGCATACCAGGGATATAAACAACATTTTCTTTTTCCTAGATATTTCTCCAGCGGTGATGTTTTGTTAGGTAAGCCACCGGACACATTACAGACATGATGAATGTTGTAGAGGTTGCTGAGTAGTTTGTTCTACTCAGTCTTGTTTTATACAGATGAAAATTATATTGTTGATCTTGGATACAGTAAGTTTCGCATGATCCTATACCTCTGTATCGTTGCCTTTCCTGCTTTCAGCTTTTGTCCAGGATTTCCGAAGGCCCTATCAGGAGTTAGATACTTGTCACAATTGAACTTCAAGCAATTTTGGCAACTTTTTTAGTGTTCTATAGACCCTTCAGTCTTAAACCCTGTTAGATGGAGCCAACCAGATTTAAGTGGAAAGTGTTATCTTTGAGCAAGCTTTCCCCAAATGCTCCGCCAGTCCTATCGCACCACAACCACCTGTAGGGATGAAGCATGTCACTTCTCCAGCTCCTGGCAGCTGACTGAAGGTGCCAGCAGGCATTTGGCACTTTTTTTTCTGATCATGGTCTATCAGTCCTAGAGGAAGAGCATGAAAAACTGTCTGAGCTTTGGATGGCCATATACGCAGTGGTGAATTTTACATCATTGGTAAAAGTTGAGGGAGGGAGAGGAAAGCAACTTGGTAAATGACAGTTACTAAAAATACGTAGCAGATTAACACAGGCATGACTTAAGGGCTATCTTTTTTTATTGTTATTGTAAACTCCTGGATTCTCTGCTACATTAGAACTGCTCTCCTAATCAAAATGAGATAAGATCATAAATGGGAACAAACTTGATAACAACAACAGATGTTATCAAAGTCTAGGAGCAGCTTTTGGAAACTGGTTGCTGATTCCTTACTATTGACTATTCATAGAATCATAGAAGCATTTAGGTTGGAAAAGACCTTTAAGATCATCGAGTCCAACCGTTAACCTATCGCTGCCAAGTCCACCAATAAACCATGTCCCTAAGCGCCACATCTACACGTCTTTTAAATACCTCCAGGGGTGGTGACTCCACCACTTCCCTGGGCAGCCTCTTCCAATGCTTGACAACCCTTTCACTGAAGAAATTTTTCCTAATATCCAATCTAAACCTCCCCTGGTGCAACTTGAGGCCATTTCCTCTTGTCCTATCACTAGTTACTTGACAGAACAGACCAGCACCCACTTCACTACAACCCCCTTTCAGGTAGTTGTAGAGAGCGATAAGGTCTCCCCTCAGCCTCCTCTTCTTCAGACTAAACAACCCCAGTTCCCTCAGCCGCTTCTCACAGGACTTGTTCTCTAGACCCTTCACCAGCTTGGTTGCCCTCCTCTGGACACGCTCCAGCACCTCAACGTCTTTCCTGTAGTGAGGGGCCCAAAACCGAACACAGGACTCGAGGTGCGGCCTCACCAGTGCCCAGTACAGGGGGACGATCACTTCCTTGCTCCTGCTGGCCACACTATTTCTGACACAGGCCAGGATGCCGTTGGCCTTCTTGGCCACCTGGGCACACTGCTGGCTCCTATTCAGCCGGCTGTCAACCAGCACCCCCAGGTCTTTCTCTGCCAGGCAGCTTTCCAGCCACTCTTCCCCAAGCCTGTAGCGTTGCATGGGGTTGTTGTGACCCAAATGCAGGACCCAGCACTAAATCTCATCCAACTGGCCTCAGCCCATTGATCCAGCCTGTCCAGATCCCTTTGTAGACCCTTCCTACCCTCAAAGCAGATCAACACTCCTGCCCAACTTGGTGTTGTCTGCAAACTTAGTAAGTGGGAACTCCATCCCCTCATCCAGATTATTGATAAAGATATTAAACAGAGCTGGCCCCAATACTGAGCTCTGGGGAACACCACTTGTGACCAGCCACCAACTGGATTTAACCATTCACCACAACTCTGGGTCTGGCCATCCAGCCACTTTTTTACCCAGTGAAGAGTATATCTGTCCAAGCCATGAGCAGCCATTTTCGCTGGGAGAATGCTGTAGGAAATGGTGTCAAAGGCTTTACTAAAGTCTAGGTAGACAACATCCACAGCCTTTCCTTCATCCACTAAGCGGGTCACCTTGTCATAGAAGGAGATCAGGTTAGTGAAGCAGGACCTGCCTTTCATAAACCCATGCTGACTAGGCCTGATCACTTGGTTGTCCTGTACATGCTGCGTGATGCCATTTGGGATGATCTCCTCCATAACCTTCCCCAGCACCAAGGTCAGACTGACAGGCCTGTAGTTCCCCAGATCCTCCTTCCAGCCCTTCTGATAGGTGGCCATCACATTTGCTAACCACCAGTCAACTGGGACCTCCCTGGTTAGTCAGGACTGCTGATAAATGATGGAAAGTGTCTTGGTGAGCGCTTCCACCAGCTCCCTCAGTACCCTTGGGTGAATCCCATCTGGCCCCATAGACTTGTGTGTGTCTAAGTGGTGTAGCAGGTCACTAAACTTTTCCCCTTGGATTATGGGGGCCTCATTCTGCTCCCTGTCTTCCACCTTAGGGTGCTGGGTACCCGGAGAGCAACTGGTCTTACTATTAAAGACTGAGGCAAAGAAGGCATTAAGTACCTCAGCCTTTTCCTCATCCTTTGTCACTATGTTTCCCCCTGAAATTCAACCTTGTAAAGAATAAGAGAGATGAAGAGCTATGTCTAAATTTTTTTTTCTGATGTAGCACAATTCTTCATCATCTTGGCTGTGCAAGTACCATGGCTTGCTCATCAGGCCAAGCACTCTCATGGGATGGGATGAGCAGTGAGGTCTAAGAAAATAAGTGGAAATAAGAGTCAGTTGGAAATTCTCGTATGCAAGGAAAAATTTCTTTGATTGTTACCATTGCAAGGCCTCTTTCTAATGGTGCATAACAAACCCACATCTGACCTATTGTATTTCCAAAATCTTCACTTGAAATATAGGCAATTCACAGGTAAGTTTAATAGAAGTCAGTATAAACCTTCAATATGTTAATAATTTTAATTACTCATTGATGAGCACTCTTGCTCCATTAGTGCAAAACAGATTGAAGATTCAGCCGGGTGAGAGGGCTCCTGAAAACTGGAGAGAACAGATGACTGGAAGCATGAGAGTTTCCAGTGAAAATTGTCTGTCCCGTGGTGTTAAATATCTGCTGTTTTCTTTGTCATACTAATAAGTTCCTAGTATTCTGTTCCTCTTTTAGCCTTTGGCTTCTAGAAATCTTTATGTACTGTCCTTTTTCCAAAAAAAAAAGATTTACAGGAACTTTGCACTTAGTTCATGAAGTATCTAATAGGTACATTGCAGAGGTTGTGTAGTAGTAGTACTCTAGGTCTATTGCCTTAACCAGAGTATCAAAGCACCTACCCGTCTCAGAGTAATCTTGATCTGAGACAAGGAAGCGAAGGAGAAAAAGGTATACAAAAAAGTTTTGTTCAAGGTCACACAGAGTGCCAAGAACATGAAATTAGAGCTTCTACCCTCTTCAACACCCCACCTCCCCCCCCAGCCCCAAACGATAACAACTACTCTGCTGAAGATAAACAGAAAAAATACAATTGGAGTTATTTGGGGATTATGACTCGTGGTGTTACAGCAGTTCTTTGGGTAGGGAAAATGTCTCTTGCTTATGTTTTCATGGAAGGGTAGGTACATGTGTAAAAATAATTATGCTTGGATCAGCATATTTGCAGGTTAACAATCAACTGCTGATTATCTGCTGATTCTTGCAAAACAGAAAATCTGTTCTTATACAAACATTAATTATGGAATATCTGACAGAATCCTTCCGAACTGGTTTAATTATACACAGTTTTTATACCCTGTTTAATTGCATTTTACACTGAAGAAAGATCCAGACCAGTCCTCTTACTAAAGCTCTTTTTACATCTTTACATTTGTTTTAGAGGTTAAACTGACTGGATGGTTCAGGATGCTTCACTGTTGTGGTAGACAATTTTTTGAGTAGCTCGCCAGCCTCTGTTAATTACCATATTGGGATGAGCCTCCTGTATCACATCAAATGGATTGCATCTATTACAGCCAATGAAATTGGTGTGTGGCGGTTATTGATGGGGCCTCAACCATCCCAGTTTTATTAAGACCATTTTTACACCTAGGTTACAAGCTAACAGTGCCATTATCTCTGCCCAAAATCCCTTGGCAGTTAGTACCGCTAGCAGCAGTAGAAATTACAGAGGGATTAATCTCTGGCTCCAGCCCCCAAAAGCTTTTCTCCGGAGGTACGGAATGATATGTTGAACTGTGTTAAGCAGTGAAAGATTTAATGAAAAAAAAAAGCCCCGAGTGCCTGCCTGCATCAGAGTCAGCGTCTGTCCCTTTCCAAACTTGTCAATACTGTTTTCTGTCTGTGCAGGCCTGCTGGGCTGCCGAGATACGCACGACGGCTTGGGCTGTTCTGTGGCGGCAGTTGTTTTTTAAAAGCCCGACCTTGCAGGAGGTTGCTCGGAGCAGTCGATTTTGGAGGAAAATGAGGAGATGGGGTAGAAGGAGGGAATTACAGATCTCTCGAGAGTCCCTTTCATTGCCAATCATTCTTCCAGCTGTGGGAGAGGGTCTGGCGTGGCGAGCAGAGCAGGGGGAGACGGATCCCGCGGATGAGGACAAAGAGCGAGGCTGGGCACAAAAGGGTGAGGGAGAGGAGAGGGGACGCGGTGACTTGGCAGGTCACCCCCGCAGCGCCCTGCTCTGCCTGATAAGGGTGGGTTTTACGGCGGGGACGCTGCCACGGACACACCTCCGTGCGTACTGCAGAGGCACCGGGGTTTGGGGAAGGAACGATAAGGAACACAATGAATAACTAACAAAGCTCATTTGATGAATGCAGTCATTTGCATTACAGCGCCAAATAGCTTTGCTCCTGGTGGCTGAGTGTCATACCCAGCTACAAATATTATTAGTATCGTTTCAATGACATCTAAGGGTGACAGTAGACAGGGTGGGGGGAGAGGTTGTTGGGAAGTTTCAAATTTTGCAGAAGAAAAGGCAGCCTAGAGAACAGCGAGCCGAGCGTCCCTCGCTTTTGTTTGGTTTAGGGAAGTTATGGCATGATTGCTAAAATAGGCTGCTTTGAGTTTTGGAGAGTGTATACAAGTAAAGGAAAAATAGAAGAAAAAGCATGGTAATCGGTGATAGCTTCTATGCATAGGTAATTCCCATAGGTGCAGCATCTACATGTCAGCGGAGCAATCCTCATGACTTTCTTGAAGATGCAGTATAAAATGTTAGCACCAATCAGAGATTTCCTTGTGTCTGTTTTGGGGGGTTTTTTTCACTTCCATTCGCAATGTTTTCCAGTGAAATAGAAATGGATGCATTTTGTGCTATGTTTTGCTCCTCATGCCTCATTCCCCATGGGAAAAAAAAAAACAAAAAATCATTACTTTTAATGACAGAGAGATCATACAGGTAGAGCATATTTCAATCTTTAGCCTGGCACAAGCAAAGAATATAAAAATCCATGACCCAGAGACAACTGCAGGCTTCAGCTTCAACTCAAGTTATGATCTACCACCAGATCCCTGACCTGTATCATCTGCTTTTACAATGCAAAAAAAATATAGGACATACAGGACTTGTACAATGTGTCTGAACGTTAGCTGCAGAATTAGCATCCTTTTGCAATGCATGGTCTTGATCCTCAGACAGAGAATCCAAGAACCCTTAATTTAATAAATAACCTTTGCCTTAAGTGTCCTTTTTCCTTCCTAGTGTTTATTACCCTGGTTGTTTTTCCTTGGATGTTAAATGGCCTGAACTCATGCATATTGCACTACTTATGTGTCTGTGGTTCATGTATGTTTATATGCCCTGTATTTCCACTAGCCAATAATATCTAGTGGCAATGTAGAGAATGTATGTGCTAAGTGTGAGAAGGTGGAAAGGTGGTGAATATTAGCAAAGTACCTGTGTAACTCTTACAAGAGGGCTTTAATCTCTTGTTCTGTTTGGGGTACTTCCTTGCTGGAATTACTTCTCAGAAATTACAGAGAGAGTCAATGGAAGTCGAGAGACAGGAGAACCACACTTGAAGAGAGCTAAAAAGCATTAAGAGCCTCAGACCTAAGAAGTTTGGGGATTTCATCATTCCTAAGAAAGCCAGTGATTGCGGACTATTCCTAGCAACACGTGAGACAGAAACATGTTTGCACAGCCTGATGGAATGGCCAAGGTTTGTGTTAGCAAGAGCCCCATCAGACTGTGGGCAACCTACAGCAATGACCAATCCTTCGCTGACTTGGGGATCAACATAATCATTTTCTGATTCAGGTTTTACTGTTGTATGATCATGTTTTGTTATTGCTGCTGTAAAAGTTAGTTAATAATTTTCTCTACCTCTCTTGTAGTTGTGAAATAAAGATACAGAAGAGGAAGGGGGGTTTGGGGTTTGGTTTTTTGGTTTGTCCTTTTTTTTTTTTTTTTTTTTTCCTGTCAGTGAGCATGTAGATTATGTTTTGGATGTTCAGTTAATGTGTGCAAGATATGATCCGAATTCAAGCTAAATCAGTTTTGAAGTTTGGTAGGTATTGATCAGCCTACAGAAATACTTAAAGGAGGTAACTGCTGTAGAATTTCAGTATCTTGTAAAGGAAATCTGAAGCCTCTGTAAGAAAGCAGAATAGTCTTTAAGCCAGTACTTTGTAACAGTGTTACATCTTCAGATTTTTGCAAGTGCATCTTGCATATGCTTTGATTGTAGTGAGTGTCCCAATCCCAGCTGGGAGCACATTAAGGAAATAATAACAAAACAACCAGAAAAATCTGAGCTATCCCAATCCTTTAAGAAACCTTTTAGCTTTGACATAGTTCAGCAAAAAATTCATTCATTAGTAGGAAGCATTTCGGTTAAAAACCCGACTTCACAATTTCTGTTTCCAGAAGTAATAAAAGGAACTTCTTAATTGACAAAACCTTTTCCCCACTGAGGTGCTGACTTTCCGATCCATCGCGGTGTCAGAGGGTTATTGGCTGGAGTCTGAGGAGCCTGACTTCCAGTTGCCATTATTCATGTGAGCTGTGACAAGTTGTATGCTTTCTGCCTTTAAAAGCCTGTAGTGGGTGTAGATTTATTTCCAATTAAATAAATACAATTACACATGATTTCTGAAAGTGTGTTCAGAAGCAGAAAGTTTGCCCTCAAAGAGGAAAGAGTATTTATTTAAAGCATTAATGGCAAGATAGGATCAACCCATTTATCTGAAGAGGCTTAACCTGCTGGTAAGCTGGCTGGGGAAGAAATCCCAGTTGTACACTGGTTCGGTGCAACTGGGGCTGTGATTCCTGACGGGGCCTTGTGCTGTCTCCAAAATGTGAATGTAACTATAACGACATAACAAAGCTGTGAGATTGTATCTGAACAGCATGTCACCTCTTTCCTTCCATTGCTGTAACTTACTCACAGGCTGTACTGGGACTCTCCCAGAGCTGAAAATGCTAAATGCATAGAGGCAGTTTTTTATTTTGGAGATTTGTTGAGCGATAAATGGTTTACAGTGTTTTTTCAAGTAAAACATCATTCTTACAGTTTTCTAAGGTACTCTACTACTGGAGGGTAATCCATTGTCACTACCTTCAGTTTTCATTCTCACCTCTGTGTGAATGTCCTTTTGTAATTTAGTCTCTTGCCAGTGTCAAACCAAAATTGAGGCATTCTTGCTTATTAATGTGTTACGAATATACTATACCGCCAACAGAGCTTAATCTCTCAGATTGACTCCTAGTCATCTTTCAGAAGCGTACAGAAAGCGAAAATGGGCCACTTGAAACATTTTAACCTGATTGGAAAAAAATCTTTTTTTCTCCTTATCCTTGCAGCTCCCTGGTTAAAATTGTGTAGACTGCTGAGCTGAATATAGAAGCACAAAGCGTTGTTCAGATGACCACCCGTCACTTCGTGCTTATTGATAGGCTTCGAAGGAGAGTGCTGTGTGACTGACAGATGCAAAGCAGCACATGCTCTGCTTTAAATTTGGCATTGTCAAAATAGCGAAGTACTCTTGGAGCAAGCCCGTTACTGCTAAGGATATGAAGCGTGGCTCAGTGTGTAAAGCATCATAATTTATGTGAGGAGGGGAAAACAGGGGAGGGAGAAAGAGAGAATAAATACGCAAGTAACTGAGAATTACAGGGCTGAAGTCGCACCTGAGGGTTGACAGGAAAGTGAAGCTCAAGAGGTTTGTTATCCTTAGGGACGGGAGAGGTCTGTTTTTTAAAGGTACATATAGGAATATCTCTTTTCCATGCCTGTGAAGGGTGAGACAATAAATAATGTGCTTAAACTGCAACAATGTAGGTTTGGGGTTGAGTCCAAGAAAAACCTTACAGGAGTAAGAAGGATGGCTTGGAGGTGCTAGCAGGCATCTGCTAGTAGCAGGTTTTGAGAACAGATTAAATAAACTCCTCTCAGGTAAATCCTTGAGACAGGGTGGATTAGGTGATCATCTGAGGTCTGTCTAGGCCTATTTTGCAATGATTTTACATGGCGTGCGCATGTGTGTGTGTGCTGTGCTCATGTGTATGTGTGAGGAAGGAGAAAAAGAAGAGGAGAAATGATGATTTTTACTTCATAGGGAACTTGCAAAATATTCCTCAGCTCTCTGATCCCTTTCTCCAATTGCATATATTATAGGAGCAAAGGAAAAAATGGACAGTTTTTTAAATTTTAGCGAGAGCTGTATCTTCATTTGGTATTCTGTAAAGCAGCGTAGAAGCGTGATGATAAAAAGTGCAGTATAGCATCCCTTGGAGGTGGAAAGGGAATTGGAAGGCAGTAAATACATGGCTTCGTTTATACGATTATGCTTATTCAACCCGGGCAGCAAATTCTTCCGATAGGGCAGAACTTGAGGACGCTGTGCTTTCGTCTGGCCAAACTGCGCGTGGCCCAGAGCCGGTGGCAAGCAGGGAGGTGACCAAGCCTCAGACAGTCCCGTCCCATGACTCATTGGAAGCCCTGGGATCTCCCGTCTGGCTGCAGCGGGACATGGCAGTCGGCTCCTCGGGCAGGGACCGCTGCCCTGGGGCCATGGGTGCAGCGTCCTACGGCTGCCCTTCTCCCCACTCGCCCGGGAGCACCCACCTGCCGCAGGGAGCAAACACATTGGCGTCTACGTCACCTTACAGAAGACAACTCTATACGTTTCCTATCTGAAACTTGACTAAGGGTGTCTGGCGCTAGGTTTTCTGTGTCAGGATGATCCTACTCGTTTAACTGTTGTCCTGGTTTCAGCTGGGATAGAGTTAATTTTCTTCCTAGTAGCTGGTATAGTGTTATGTTTTGGATTTAGCATGAGAAGAATGTTGAAACACACTGATGTTTTCAGTTGCCTCTAAGCAGCATTTTGACTAAGTCAAGGACTTCTCAGCTTCTCCTGCCCAGCCAGCAAGAAGGCTGGAGGGGCACAAGAAGCTGGGAGGGGACACAGCCAGGGCAGCTGACCCAAACTGGCCAAAGGGGTATTCCAGACCATGTGATGTCATGCCCAGTATAGAAACTGGGGGGGAGTTGCCTGGAGGGGCAGATTGCTGCTCGAGAACTAACGGGGCATCGGTTGGCGAGTGGTGAGCAATTGCATTGCCCATCACTTGTTTTGTATATTCCAGTTCTTTTATTATTGTTATTGTAATTTTATTATTGTTATTATTTTCTTCCTTTCTGTCCTATTAAACTGTCTTTATCTTAACCCACGAGTTTTACTTTTTCCCGATTCTCTCCCCCATCCCACTGGGTGGGGGGGAAGCGAGAGAGCGGCTGCGTGGTGCTTAGTTGCTGGCTGGGGTTAAACCACGACAATCACCAGCAGCACATTGTTGAAGAGTCGATTTGTCAGAAAAGAGGGATCTCAGTTAATCATTTTACAGTTGTCGTAGTCCATCGGTGGTCTGTATTACCTCAGGGATAGAATCCACTAAAAAGGTCACACATTTCAGTAGGACTCTTCTCCCTGACGGTGGACCATAGCTGTTAAGTTTTGGTGATCATGGTGCAGCAGTAAAATACTATTTTTATGTAGCAGCTGACTGAGATTTCACTTGCAACTGTTTCAAACGAATGGGTCTTCTTTTTGCAAAATATTTTATATAAGGTAGTTTTTTCCCCACCTGCTGGGTATCAATTATTCCATTGCACAAGTGAGTATGTTAATGCTGCGGTTTGAAGGGAAGACAACAGTCTAATTGCTTGTCTTATTAGCCCACTGGAAATAATGGAAGACTATAGCATTGAATTGCCATTTAGCTACCATAGCCCTGAGTCTACACAGAGCATGGCATAGCAGAGTTAAATCATTTATTAACTCCTTAACAACATATATTTAATCAGTTTTCTGGTGCTTCAGACTTTGCAATCGATAAATGCCTTTTACTTCTTCGCCCTTAATTAGTGTATGTTTGTCGAGATTGGCTGATTTGTAAGCCGCAAATGGTACAGGGTAGTGAATTCTTTACATCATTAAATGGGACGGTTGTGAATTTTTGTCAGGATACCCTTGTAAGAGAAAACAAAATGAGTCTCACTGCTTGACATGAATGCAGTGACTTTTTTTTTTGCTTTTGCTAAACCAGTGAGTGAATTATCAAGACTAAAACTTGCAAGGGAGAAAAGTCTTGTAATAAGGCAGGGTTCACAGGTATCATCATACTTTTGTTTCTCCATGTTTGTAATTAAAAACCTGGGGTACTGGAGCAGTCATCTATTCATACAGAAGACTCTACACGGGTGTAGAGTTTCTTAAGGTAGTGCCCACGTTTGCATCAGAAATGATGTCCACTGAGGTCTGAGAGCTGGTTCCTTTTTTTGATCAGGCAGGAGCATTTGATAAAACCACACGTGAGCAGACGGATCTCTTACCGAGATCTAATTATGCAATTTTAGTCAAATCTGCAACAGATGCCCTTCTGCTTACCTATTGTTGAAGCCATTTGGTACCACTCTAATATTACACTGACACCAGGCAGGAAGGCCCTTTGTATTCCCCACTGAATCAGACGCCTTGGGTGCTAATTTAATAACTTCACAGTCCCGGGAACCAAAGGCGAGTTTGCAGCACACACGCGTGCACCTCTCCCTGCGAGGTGAGCTGGCTGCCATGAGGAAGAAGATGCATTTGTTTATGTCAGCGGTATATGAGAGGGGAATTGACAAGCAGGAGCACCTTAATGGCTTCAAACTACCTGTTAATGATCGTGGCGCTGGTGCCTGCCTGGCAGCCTCAGTCTCCAATTAAGCATCTGCTGGAGCTGGAAGCAGGGCTCTTAATTGGAAAGAAACAGATTCAAAGCAGGTTGCATTTTCTGCCAAGACAGATTTATCAGCGAAGCCATGCCTTAATCCATTGTATCTTTTCCCACCCCCACCTGGCTTTTCTCTCCGTGTTCCCTATGGCTGCAGGCGCAGCCCTAGAGCAGGGCAGGTAGCGGATGGATGCTCAGCACCTCGGGGAGGTTTGGTTCTTCCCTAACCTTTCGCTGACCTGGGGCCCGGTGATGGATGCTGTCCTAATTGCTGACTTTTCTTCCCCCAGACCCTTCACGGCACGCATACGCCCATTAAGATATATTGTCTAGTACACATTCAGGAGATCTGTTTGCAGCTATCTTTTACATAGAACTGATTGTTTAATTGCAGATTAAAGATTAATGCAAGTATAATGATTCCATGAGGACACTTCAGACAAAAGCATCCTGCATCAGGCAGCCTGCATCCATTTTTCAATTTGGCCATAAATTTGGCTGGGAATTAAATAGTAAGTAGCCGTGATTGCAACACTGGTCTCTGAAGGCACTCATGGGAATGAAAATAAATGAACAGGCTCTCACACAAAGCATGTTTCATTATGGTCATTAGTGGACAGATCCTCAGCAGGGACTGAAGGTGAAATTGTCTACAAGAAATGTTGGCACATGTCTGATGAAATTGAAATAGTAAGGAAGCGAGTATAAAAATGTTCAGGTCGCAGAGCCTACAGATGACAAACTTATTTTCTCTGAGCCATGGGCGTAAGCTGCAGGAGGTGCAGACATGGAGAGACCCCTGGTACGCATTCCAGCATAGCTTATCTTATCTTTTAGAGTATGAGCATATTGGGGAAATGTTTACAATGTCATGAATGCGTAATTGTGTGTGTTATTTATGTACCAGGAGTTACTACAATTCATTATCCCGGTAATTTTGATGAATTATCACAGTTTTGCTTTCTGTTATGTTTTTCAGGTAAGGGCCCTTTTATTTTCCTTATAATGCCCAGCTGGCTGGTAAGTCGTTTATTTCTCTTCATTTCTCTTCCCTGGCGTGACATGCTGTGAACAGAATCGTAGACTAGTTAGGTTGGAGGGGACGGCTGGAGGCCATCGGGTCCAGCCCCCTCCCAGAGCAGGGCCACTTTTGTGCAGGTTGCTCAGGACCATCTCCAAGGACAGAGACTACCCAACCTCCCTGAGGAACCTGTCCCAGTATCTCACCACCCTCGTGGCAAAGCATTTTTCCTGCTGTCTGACTGGGATTTCCCTTGGTTTGGCTTGTGTCCCATCCTGCTGCTGTGCATCGCTGGGAAGAGCCTGGCTTTGTCTGATCTGTATCTCCCTACGAGGCTGTTGGCTCCATCACTAAGGTCTTCCGTAGCCTTCTCCCAGTGCTGGAACCCGTCTGGTGAGATGGGCCTGAATTTCAGGCTTCTGGGTGTAGAACAAAGCACTGAAGTTACAAATTATTCCAGCTCAGTTTGGTTAAAACAGCTTTCCAGGGACTCCCCGACATCTTGCGTAGCTTTCGGAAACCTTAGCAGCAGCCACTGGTTTTGAGTGATAAAACCTCCTATTTCTTCTGTGTAAATAGAGTTTTCAGTATAATTGATGCTATTTTGAGACTAACTGGCAATCCTGAAGTTAAAATTGTTCTTCTTCTGAAAAAGTAATATATTATGATAAAATATTTCCTTTTTTTTCAAGTAACTAAAGGAATCCACTTGGGGTTTACTGAAAAGTAACTAAAGAAATTCATTTGGGGATTACTGAAGTGTGTTTGACTCAGCTTGCTAGCCTTTCAGTGTAATTGGAATAAAAGTGGTGATATCTTTAAAGATGCTCAGTGTTTGGGGTTTTGTTTGTTTTCCATTAGTTGTAGAGTCAGGGGCATTTGTTGAAAAATAAGGTCCAGTTGCTCCAGTGTTTAGCAGCTTTGTTGCCTTTTGTTGCATTCTTGAAGTTGCAGTTATTTCTATAACTCCTTAAAGGGGTACTCATAGTCTCAAAAACAGAGATATGATTTAACATCAGTAGTAAGTTACAGAATGAGATGATGACAAATAATATGCTGATTAAGCAAATTTCATAGTCTTATTGTCAATCTGTGTTCCTCCTTCTGGGTTTTTTTTTCTGTTTGTTTTGTTTATATACTGACATGCAAACTCTTCTAGGCACAGACTGTTGGTTGATGCATTCAGACGAAGACAGGACAGCACTTTCCTGATAAATCCACCACATTTTATAGCTGCTAACATGACAATACAATTAATAATGCTAATCTGTTTCTGAATGTGTCGGTGGAAATCTACCTGCACGTGCACACGTCCCTGTGTGCGTGTATGAAAAAGCAGATACTTTTGGGCAGTAGTGTCTGAGTGGCAATGGAAGCCCCTATGTTTTGCTGCATTCCCTGAGCATAGCGTAAAACCCAAGGTGGTTGTAGCCGCCCACTGTTATCTTACTATCTGTAGCATCAAGAGGGAAGCGTGCTTGATTCCTCCTTTAACCCATTTCACAGTTTTTGGTAGGGATCTCCTCACCGAGCCCCTGCCTGCCCAGGCACATGCCTTGTTGGCAGACCTCCAGCTCATCCTGCTTTTAGCAGGCTGGTCTGGTCCTGCCTGCAGGATGCTCCGCTGTACAACTCCTTCCCTTTCAAAAGCCGAAAGGGCCACTTAGCTCAAGCTGCATCTACTTAACCAGCCCATACAGGTCAACTTGGATATAGAAGTGATGATCATGACTAGGGTAAGGCAAGATAAATTAGTACTACCCAGCGCTTCTTCAAAACCCTTCAAAGATCAGGCAAGGAGGACTTTATTAGCAGAGAGGATGGCTGGCTCAGTGCTGGGGAAGGCTTCTGTTATGGTTTTACTTGTTCTGGTGAAGGCTTGATTTCAAGGCTTCTTGTATTTTGATATTCCCAGCAGCCTTGGTGTGGTCTTTTCTTGGCACTGGCAGTCCCAGTATTGACAGCTCCAGCTGTCACCAGTGAGCCTGGCTCTTGCTCATGCACTAGCAGAACAAGTAGCGAAACAGTCACACTTGCCTAAATCTTTGCTGGGACTACAGCATACATATTTATTCTGAGTTTAAAAATGCTTTCAAGTCCAGGAGGAAGTATGTTACTTCTGTAAGGACAAAGCCCTGAAGCATCTGGGAAGACCATGAAATTAGAGCAATTTCTGTGACAGAGGTGTATAGATACTGCTGTTCTGTAAACCGTAGAAGCCTTCATAACAATGCATACGACAATAAAGGCTCCATCTCTGTAGTGGGATCCACACTGGCACTTATTCGAAGACTCAGAGGCAAGGTAGAATAAAGAGAAGGGTGTCTTGCATTGAAGAGACTGGTATGTGAGTTGAAAGAATGTGAGGCTTGCTGCGCCTGGGTTATGCTCTGGAGAAAATAAACAGTAAAATGCAAGTGGATATACTGTGATGAGTTTCTAAGCAATCAACATTGTGCCCTAGATAAATAAGAGATTTGTGACTTCTGCTAGATTTGGTTAATGCTGGTTTTCACAGACCGAAACCTGACGTGGTTTTGTGGGGAATAAAAATGACTGGTCCTTGTGAGTTCATGTCAAAGTTTGTATTTCAGGTATTCACCAACTCACTCCCGGTCAACCAGGTTAGAGACTTGTCTTTATAATTGGAAATTAGAAAGCCAGCTACTTCATCTGGAGTGTTAGCCTTGTTCTTTGATGTCCTACACATTCCCTTTTCTATATACAGATGACGGTTCTGGTAAAACTTTAGGGACCAACTAGGTCTACCCCAAATTTGGTGGCTTATTCTGTGGTTAAAAGTTAGCTCACTCTTTAGTAGAGCAAAGTAAGGCAGCAGGCAAAGAAAACTCTCCTCTAATACATGAAGTAATGCCCCATGGCATGAAGAATAGGGCCTAGATCCAGCAAACTATTTAGGATCTTGAGTATTGTTTAAACTCCACATTTTCTGTTTCTTTAAGGAATTGGGAGCCTTTGAACCAGCATCCAAGTGTTTTCCTTCTGGGGAAGGAATAAGGAGTCTGTTTGTTAAATAAGCTACAATGAAATGTAGGAAGTCCTTGTGAAATCAGAAGCAGATTAATGTCGAAATATAGCTCAGCAGAGCTACAGTTTCTCAGGTACTGTGTGATCTACCTGACCTGATCAATAAAATTTATTTCTTTATATTATTCACTTGTCTTTGCTGAATTAGGGCACTGTGATGTGTAATACTAGATAACATCACTGCGTTTTTCAAGGATTCTGTGTTTATCAAAGTTGCTGGAGTAAAATGCTTTAAAAGGAACAAAAAAGCAATCTGTTACCATACTCGCCAATTTTTTATGATGAACTTCTTCAGAGATGTAAGTATTTTGTAGGATAAACTTATTAGCAGTCTCTGTTTTGGCAGCTGAGAAAATAATGCATGAGAAGGTGCTCTTCTTACTTCAAAAGACCACCAGCTCTTTGAATATATTGCTCTTTTGGTTTTCAGAAGGTAGCCTTACTATAAATAAGTTAGTGCCATGCTTCTGGTAGTGAATTCAGAAAAAGGAAGAGAGAAAGAGAAGATTATTCACCCTGGGCATGTTTTATTTGTCTATGTGATTTATTATAAGGTTTTAACGATTCATAGTTGTTAGTAATCTGTTTGTAATTGATCAATAATTCAAGTAGCATAGGGCACAGGCTGTTCCACTAAGTGTCCGTGCCTTTACAACAGTCACCTTGTATAGATGTGCAAATACAACCCTGATAAGGGCTGTTTGCATGGAAGTGCTAGTACCTCAGGTACAGTGATGCTGCACTTGGCAATAGATAACTCCAGTGATGCATACGCAGGGCGAGCGGTTAGTGCTGTGAGCAGGCAGAGGAAGGCATCTATCTCGTTTCATACAGAACACGAGACTTGCTGAACTAGTTCCAGAAATATCAGTACTCTTTTCCATCCCATTGTTTCTTCAAGAAGCTGGTTTGAATATCCAGGGTGAGCTTTCTGTTCTTACTAGGGTATTTCTTTTGTACTGAGCCAACAGTGAGATTTTATAGAGCAAGCCATCAATCATAGTCCAGCATTGCTTCGAGATAATTTACTTAGGATGGATTATTAAAGAAAGATTAAGGACGTGTTAAAATAGTTTATTTTATATTAATAGCACTCCTGAAAGATGTGTGGTCATTCCAAGGTGCTCCCATAGGCTATTTATATGAAACAAATGAACTCTGCATAGTACATCGTTACGATCGAACATCTGGAGTTATGGAGGTCATGGAGGGAGTTCCTTGGGCGAGAGACAGCGTGTTAGCTGGGGAGAAGGAGACCGAGTTAGGACACAAAGGTGCATAAATGGGAACGTGAAAAAGGTGTGAAACAGAAACAGCTGCGGTTATTCTGATTCTTGGAATCAGTATGTGGAAGGGGAAATCTTCACGAAGAGAACTGAGGAGAGAAATTGTATTTTTGCAGCAGGAGGCACAACATGAGCAGTCCTGCTCTGGGTGGACTGTGCTGGGTGGGAGAGAGCAAAAACAATGTAGGCCAACAATGTGCTCGCTTTGGCTGTGGATCAAATCTTTCCAAGCAGGCTGTTCTTTCAGCAGCAGCCTTCATGGTCTGCAGGAACCGAAGGAAATACTTGCTTTTCCATTGGTGGCATTAAGAATATATTGATGAGTGAGGAGCCACGGAATGGGTAAGAGTAGCCAAAAGATTAGCCGTCCTAGGAGACCCTGCCAGGGTATCAACACGTAAACATTTAAATGGGATGGTTTTCACTGTCTAGAAAGTGAAACCACTTTAGCCGTGGTTTTCTCCCAGATATACGTCTCCTTTACTGCTCTAAATTGATTTCTCAAGACACAGGAAGCAGAACATGACTCCAGGCTGGAATCGGTGCTGCTGAGAGCAAATTCCCTCTTCACACACAAGTTTCCCGTGACCTCTTGGTCCAGTAAATTCCCCTTGTGAAGCATGCGATCTCAGAGAGAGACTGGGAAAGCCAGTTCCCCGCTCCAGGAAGGCCTTTGTGAGACTTCTGGCAGTTTTTAATTTGTCATGTGTTGCGTGTAATCAAAACAGAAATTGCTCAGATGCTGAAAGATTGGTACCTGATGAGATTGTGACAGGAAATACTTCTAGCTCTGATCTGGTGTTTGCAATGTGTGAGGGAGAGAAATCTGTTCTTGTGGGGTCTTTTATTCACTCTGCTTTCAAGAGCTGGAGCAATCTGTCTCTCTGCTTATTTAATGAATGTGATGTCAACAGCGATAATGTGTTAAATAATATAGAATGAGTTGTAAACAAAGCAGGATTTGAATCTTCCAAATATACCACAACCAAAATTAATTGGCCAACCTCAGGGGAAACTGTAGTGCTGAACCTTCTTCTTGGGCTTTGTTTCCTTTTTTATGAGCAGTAAATTAGTTGCAGTTTTGAAACTTGCTGAAATATTACCAGTTTTGCTGTCTCACTTTGAGAAATAGCTCACGCTTTCTCTCAAAAAAGAAAAGGTGGGGGGACCCCCATGGCTGTCAGAGGCATAAAGCCAGTTCCTGAGCTGAGTATCAGTCTGAAACGAGACTGGAAGCGGTCCTGTGTGAACAGTGATAGTATTCAAATTAAGCCATTAAAACACTGGAAGATGATCTTAATTAGCAAACGTCTGCATCTAGTTAGCAAAATGTAAGTGAAAGTAAGACCACTTGAGTGAAAACTTCTGGTGGCTTGTTAGTGAAGCTATTTTTATTTTATGATACTCTTGCTGGATTTTTTCACTATATATTTTCCTCTTCCTGGGGGCTGATGCCCGGTTACCCCCTAGACAAAACACTAGTTCATTGCGGTCAGCAGCCAAGCTGTCAAGAAATGAATGAAGCTTGAATGGGATTCATCTGCCCTATTTTAGCCATGTGCCTGGACTTGGGAGAAACAGGGTAAGAAACAGGCACCATCAGGGAGCAGCTGACCTCTTCCTTAACAGAGATAAAATGGATCAGATGCATTGGCTGGAAGCTGCTGTCTTCCCCACTTTGACTTCAAAGGAAGCCTGCAGCCGCTCGACATGTACCTTCGGATATCTAACAGGCAGCTGAGGTGGATGCTATCTCGTGTTGGTATGGTAGTATAAGCCTGTGGGTGGAATAAACCCGCCAGTCCTCCCAGGCAGGGTGGACACAGTGGCCCGAGGGAACCTCTTTCCCCTTGATGCCTCTCCTGTGCTTATTTATTTGAGCTAAACCCTGCTATTGTCTTAATTACGAGCACCGAGACCTGGCCTCGCGTTGAAATGTTCATCTGCTTTTCTGCCGGCATGGGCACATTTAGCCTCTGTTTGTGCTGCTGTGTTTCTGTTTTGCTGCTCTGAAGCAACTGCAGGGAAGAAAGAAGGGAGAATGGGAAAGTTTCTGTTGTATTTTACATTAATCTGGGGGTTTATCCATCCTGACTGTCATTGGAGAAAAAAAATGATCTTACCTCCTAGAACTCCTGAAGTCTTCAGAGAAAGGCAGAAGGCACCCTTTGCTTTTAATTGTTTTCATTTTATTTTATATGAACAGTGACTTTTACCATGGAACAGTAGGCAATCTGTAAGATTAGTCCGAAAGGTGAGGCAGACCTCAAACAAAGGAAATATGAAAGCCCTCTGCGGGTTGGGGTTTTTTGTGTTTTTTTTCAGATTCCTGCTGTGCCTCAGGCTTGCAAAAGAGTGCAGAAACCCTAACACCTCACTTTCTCAGATGACAGTGGAGGCAACAAAAAGCTGTTTTTTTCTTTTGAGAGTTTAGGTGCAATACATAGAACTGATGTATGACATGCTGTTCCTTTGTAAAAGTACCGAGAATATTAAAATACTCCCATTACCAGTGCTTAGCCTCAAGCTTCCTTTAATGATCCTACCACATCTTGTAAGAGCTAGAACTAAATTGAGAATGTAACTTCAGAAGGTAGCTACACAGTGACAATTAATGGTTCTTGTCAAAGTCCTGTGCAGTCAGTATCCATGAATTATGACATCTAACCACTAGCCCTTTTAATCTCCACTAAGGGTTTTCGGGTTTCTTATTAAAGCATCAATCTGTGGCTCTGATGTGTCCCCTCAAAAGAAAAAATAAACAACTAATCAAGTAGACAGTGTTCTTTGTGGTTTAATTCAAAGGCTGCTGTTGTACATATATTGCATTTATATGCTAATATCAGTTCATCAGACGTTTAGATGTGTATTCTTTTCATCTATATTTTGTGTCCTCGTTATTATGTCAGTCTGCTGTTGAACTTTCCCCGTTCTCCATTCAGAGAAAGTGGCTAATACAATCAGCTAAGCAGATGAAAGAGTTATGGGGATAGGAGTTGGGAGTTGGATCCTGCTGTTCTTGTTTTACTCAGATAAAACTCGTGCAACTTTGAAAAAAAAAAAAAAAGTAAAATAACTCTTAACAATGATGTGAACAGCAAAAAGAACTTATAAGTGGTCCATAACAAGAATGAACAAGCTTTGCCTTTCTCTACAGGGTTTCTTTTTTAATGTACTGTGTCTGATCCTTGTGCCTTATATAATTTAGAGAATAACTATAGATGTGCTTGAAACTTGTGAGAGTAAGAGCTGAGACACATTTATTCCTGGATTTGGTTTGAAAAAGCAAGGCTAGCACTTTGTTTCCCCTGCTCTCCAACACTCTGCCTCACGAGTAGCTTGTCGTTTTTCTGTGATGTATACTCTTCCTCCATTTTAGCTTGCGGTCCTGCCATTTTCCATCTAAACGTTACCGTCTAGACCAGTTCACACCAGCCAACCCTCTGGCTTACAACACTGACCCATGGGATAGTATCTGGTTCAATACGATATACCAGCCAGGCCGTTCCCACTAGGGTGGGCGGTAGCAGGGGCTGGAAGCAGATCTTCCTCTGACGTGTGGTGTGCCCCACATTTTGAGTATTACTTTGTCTTGATCAAAGCCCTGTCATGGCAGGTTTGAAGTTTGGGATATTTAGCGTGGTTTTCCCCAGCTTGACACATTCTAAGAAAAGGTGCAGCAAATCCCTTGTCTCTTCTCCTTGACTGAAAAACGGGCTCACTGGGGCCCTGAGAGGGGGCAGGTAAAATCGAGTTGAAATCTCTTTCCCCGGTGCACAACTGTCATGAAGTCACAGCAGATACTCTGGTTGTTTTAATCCCTTTCCTTTCTGTTTCCTCTTCACCCTCCTCCTTCTCCAGCAACATGATGGTACTTCTAGCCTCCACTGACATTACTGGATATACTGGTGATTAATTCTGGAGGCTTTACAGGCCTGCGTTCATATTTCATTAGTATTTAATTTTTTTTTAAGGTGGCAAAAGATTGATTATGCCCAGTAGTTTCAATAGTGAGCTTCTGTCTTTGGCAGAGGACGTTTGGGTGACAGACGCAAGCTTCCATGAGCAAGACTTCTGCATAATAGCTGGTGCTAAAAAGCTGACACTTCCTGAGTAGACAATCTGTAAAGAGTTTGACCTTCAAACATATCCTAAAGAGCTTTTAAATTCCTCATGACTTCAGGAAGCTCAGTTCAGCGCTAAATCCAGAAGATCCAAAGCACCTTTGTGATGTGTCTGCTTGTCCAATTTATCTGAGCAGGTACGTTCCTAAACTAAGACAGGAAATTTCTCAGAATCAGGCTTTCACATGTGATTTATAGTCCTAGTCATACACCAATGGAAAAAATGCATTGATACACCAGAATGGAAAAGATGAATCATTTCTTAAAAAGTAAAACATGGAGACTCTTTTGCATAGATAAGTGCAGATGAAAGCATTTCATCCTTCAATTCCTGAACTAATTTTAGCATCCTAATTAGAGGATTAATTATCTCTGTATACTTCATTCAAGTCTTGCTGTTATTTTCCCTGTTCTTAATTGGTGATGTGGTTTGACATTACCTTGTGCTAATGTAGTCAGTAATATTTTAGAATTAGTTAAATCCAGCTTTAATTGGTATTGTTCTGTAATAGCAACAGATTGATTTTGATTTTTTTAAAAAAATTTTTTCCACTTCTTTTTCACAGAAACTCCACTTTTGGAGTCGTAGAGAACCAATACCTAATTTTTGATCCATTTTAATGATGGATCTAATCTCCATCAATCAATAAGAAAGATTTGCTATAATAACTTATTCTGCAAATGAAGTACAATCTGTCATGTAAGTGGACCTGCAAAACAGGAAGTTCTGCCTCTGAGACGGACAAATGTCACTCATACCCCAAATCATGAACTAGATAGAGAAGTTTGGGTATATTGTATTATTTTCTCATAATCCATGCCTGACTAAGGTAACCCTTCAGTGTTCCAACCTGCTGATTCCTTGTTCTTCTGTCTTTCTGGGTTCTTACTCCTTGCTTACACAACCTATTGCTCTACATGTGCTAACTACCCTTTTGTTAGCCTTTGTATAATTAATACAGCTCAGTTTAATTCAGAGCAACTGCTGCAGTCCTCATTTCATTTAAAGTTGCTGTGTCTGTTGTCGATGAGAAGAAAGGCTTGCCTGGCTAAATTCCATCTATATTCCCCAGGTCTCTTGGGCTGTCATTCAGTGATGTAGTAAATGCAGCTTTACGGTTCATAAATACAAGAGAGCAAGATCTGTGACTGCATTGCACTCATCATTGATTGGGTTAAAATTCATCTTCCAGTTTTGTTGAAAAAATGTTGATTGGCTAATTTTCTCCCAGCAGGCTTATGCTTAATACCAAATCAGATATCATCTGTCTGCACCATTCTAACTTTATGCTGGTTCAACAGTTGTCTGTTCTCCCACAGTGTCATGTAATTGGCCTTGTACCATAAACTTGCTATCATGCACTCTGGCAATACATCAGAAATGTGATTATAATGCAGGGTGATACAACTGTACATATATTTAGGATCAGCAAATTGTGGAACCACTGCATGACCTTTTCTTGTATGAGATATTATCATATTCTACATACTTTACTCTGATGTCTTTAGATAATAGTAGCAATAACACCATGAGTAACTTTGTGTTGTGTGTCATTGAAACAGAAATGCTCTGTTATTAGATCATTTATTGAAAACAATGGAGGTGAGATCAAGTCCAACTCCATCTCTTTCAGTAGAAATGAGATATATTGCATATTCTGATGTTTTCAAAGCCACCTGTTTTGTTCTGACTTTTTTTTTTTTAATGTACAGTTGCTCCGGTACCTTCTTAAAGCAGATCCTGAAGGTATGCATCAGCACTAGGACATGTGAAGCAGCATTTTGAACATTTTTGCTCATCAATCAGATTGTCATTTTTACTGTTTTGATGCACTTTTATTTTCACTGAGTTTGAGGTAGAGAATCTACTCAGAGCAGAAGAGATGAATGATTTCTGCTGTGATAATGCCTGTGAAAACAAGAGCAATCCAAATGTTTTAATGGTTCCATTTATTAAGCATACCGCTTTCTAGTCTTCCCCATGAAATATGCAGCGTGAAGAAACTGTGTAAAAGAATAGAAGGCAAAGCTCAAGGACGTACATAGTAAGTGTTAGATATGAAGATTTCTGCCATTTCAAGATGTGCAATATGAAATGTTAGTGATACCATGTGTAGGTGAACATACTGCCTCATCTATCTTTATTGCTGCCCTTACATGCACAGTTGTTGATCAACACAGCTGGTTTTGACTACTTTAAAATATCACCTTTATCTTCTGATCACTGCTGCCTAAGGTATTACACCTTGGCAGCAAGTGGCTTGCTGTGGAAGATTCACAGGTGGAAATGAAGGGGTTTATACCTCAGATTCCATGGTTACAGCATGATTTGTTGTCTTCCAGCATATGTCTACTACAAAGCAGTTTCTTCTCTTTACTGTTTGTAGAACAAACTGCCTGAGTAAGGCTAGCGCATACATAAGCTGACATCTTCTAAAAAGAAGGCTGCATGGCAAATACTAGGAAAGCTTGCCATAAAGATGGAGCTCAAATACAAATTGTTGACTTGTGCTTTTTTCTGCATATTCTCGGTGCACTTAACCAACATATGTATTTATGTCTTTATTCCAAAGGTATTCAGTATCATATAATTTGAGGATGTCTTGAAAATAGTGATGATATGTTGGGCAATGGAAATGGTGCCAAACGAAGTGCAACTAGCAACAGCGAGGTCCAACAGAATGAAGGAGCTTGTGGCTGAATACTGAGAATGGTTTGCTATTAGGGAATGCTAGTTACGGCATAAATATGCAGAGTAAGCCCCTTTGTAATTAGAGTAGTTTTCAGAATCCTGTTCCAGAGACATTTTTGCATGGGCAAGAACAAAGCTGATGGTTTAGCTGACCGTGATTAGGACCTGTTTGCTAACTATAACTCTTGGAAGGCAAAGAGGGAGTTTTGTAGTTAAATGCATTTCCCACCTTTCCTGAAAAGAGAAGGCCATTTAAATCACTATACCTTTGCCAGACAAGGTACAGCTCAGATGTAAAGATGACTTCAGAGCCAATGTTTCAACACTTTGACTAGAGTACTTAAGTTTTTTGGTGTCCTGTTGAAACAGCAGACCATGAAGATGAAGTCCTTGGGAAAGAAAGGCTTCCAGAAATCTGTCTGCTGCCAACTTACAGCTTTAAATCTGTGCAATACGCTGAAGAAGATAGTATTTGCACGAGTATCAGGAAGAGCAGGTTTTGATTCCTGGACATGAAAAGGAGAGAATATACATGTAATAGATGCACAGAAAGTAGAAGAGAAGACAGCGAAAGAGAACTGCAGTGTTAGGTTTTCCTGCAGGAAAAGTGCTTACAGCTGGTCTTCCCTGTAATGTTACAAAATCTATGCGGATCAGCTGTACTTGTGTGTGTTTAAAGAAAAGCAAGGATCTGTAAATTTACTGTAGTCCAATCATCATGACCAGAGGTTGCAGTGTATGTATATATGTATAATATAAATGAAGCATCCATTTCCGCTTCAACACTAATTCCCAATAAGCTGGTATTCATCAGTTTGCCAATTTAATTGTATCAGAAGGGTGCAGCAGACTGATAATTTCCTAGTCAGTCTCTTGTGTTAACTGAAAAAAAAAGTTAGAAAGTATTTTTACTGTTACAAATGCATGAAATATTTCAATGCAGATAAAATGCTTTGCATTCTGATCTAACTAAGCAAGCAGAGTCAAAGCTGTTATTTATATTAGAACATTAGATATTTTAGGAGCAGAAGATGCATTGTGTTAGATTAATGTAGCTGTTTTATTTGAATTTGCATCTACCCAGTAAAGGAGCGCAGATAATTCAGTGCGGGACCACATGAAAAACATGTTACAGCAGCACAACTGGGAATTTGTGTCATATAAATGAAAGGAAGTGTGTAGTAGAAAAGATGCTGTAGCAGCTCTTTGCTTTCACTGTGTGAGTAGATGGATGAGTATTTCTGTGACTCCCGAAGCTGGAAGGTTTATGTTGCATTAATGGGAGTGTTTTCATCTGGTTGCATGGATCAAATCCAGCATTTGGCCAGGATGGCTAGAGCTGGAAATTTGCCAGCTATTATACTCTACTATTTAGAAACAAAGTGAAAAAGGCTTTTTTTTTTTTCAGGTTCTCTATGCAACTGACATTTTTAAAAGATGATCTGTAAAATTCGCTGAGCTCCTGGGAGGGAACGTGGGAATGGATTGCCAAAAGTAGCTGGCCTCGCATGCTCACTCTTAATAGCATTTCCCATTGCCATTGCTGGAAGCAGGCTACCGAGATGGAGGTGGTTGGTCTGAGCCAGTGGGACATTTCTTGCATTCTCTCTATGGTTCACTGGAGAAGTCAGGCTCATTCAAACCTCCTGGCACTTTAGATTTTGGGGCATCTTTTTCAGAGATTGTTGTTATGACATGACATTTAAAACTGATTTCAAAATAGCCTTACATATATAAAAGGAAAACAACCTGCTCTCTGAAGGTTGGGCTTGCAATGATCTCTTTTCAGCATGGATCTTCTGTACGTATGGCATTCTGCAAATTATATATTCTGTTTCACAGAATTACTGTATTTATTACCAGAGGAAAATAGATTATTAATTACAGCCAAAGGCTGCTTTGATTAAATATACAATTAATTAGCTATGCTAAGCCCATCCCAAAGCTCCCAATATTTTCAGCTGGATGGTTTTTCTAGTACTTTTAATTAAAATTGTTCTAAAAAGCCGCAAGTTAGCTGCTTGTGCACTTAAGCTGAAGTTAGCTCTTCAGTGTTTTGCTGGTTTCTGTATGCCATCTAATTAATCTGTAGTGATTAAATGTACATAAAATCATCTGAAATACAAGGTTATTTGTGCAGATATGGAACAGTGGAGAGCATTTACTAGTCCTTGGCATAATTGTTTTATCTTTGGAAAATAATTTCGAAAGGCCGCAGATGATGATTGTTTTGATGAAGCAAATGTGGAAAACAGTGTACCAACCGGACACAGTAAAAAAAGCAGCAGCAGAGACTTACAGAAATGGGGGTGTTTGCTTTTCAGTGTGCAGCTTGTCTTTGTTTCTGGAGGTGCAGGCTCCTTGTCGGCTGGCCTCAAAGTTTGGGAATCTCACCTAAATTCCTCTGTGCTGTCTGGCAGTTTGCATCCCTCTCCTGTTTTGATGAACTGACTGTTGCATGGCTAGGAGGTGGCTTAGAGCTATGTTTTCCTTCATGATTTATGAATGAAGTTAGGGTGGAGTTTTCCAATGGGACCAAGAAAGCAAAGAGCTCCTACAAAAACCCACAGGTTTTGTTTTTCTGCGTGCCATCAGTACTCTTGAAAACTCTCTTTCTCATTACTGCTGAACTATTTGCAGCGGAGATCTCTGAGAAATTAGTTTGTAGATCGTGAAACTTTCCATAAAGGGAACAGGGCGTTTGCCTTTTGGAGCCCAAATTCTCGGGGCTTTTGGCAGCTCCATGCACGTGTGTGGGCGCGCATGGAGGTAGCAGACCCTTGATGTCACGTTAGTGAAAAATTAAAGAAATAAAGACTGGGGTTGGGTCAGGGCTGGAACACACGTTGTTCCAGAGACTGGAAAGGCAGCCCTACAGATCACGGCGACGAGCAAGGAGGGGGTTAGAGCACACGTGTCCCAGCGCACTTTGCTCAGGGAGGTGCCTCCTCTTGTGTCCCTCGCCGGCATTTGTCCAATTCCTCTAGTGGCAGCAGAGCTACCCAGAGCACACTAACTTATGGCCCTGTGGTTGGAGCAAAGTCCCGTAAAGGTTTGAGCCCTCCAGACTGTGGAGAGCCTTGGATCCAGATCGTCTGTTTCCTGGTGGACGCTCCGGCTGCGAGGCTATCAGTTTATCAGAACCGTGAGCCTCAAGGGTTGTGGTCACGTGCCACAAGGTGTGTGATCACAGGGTAACCTTCTGTTGCTTTGTTGTTTTTTTTTAAAATTCTCATTTGTTGCCTTCTGTCTTTGTTTTTTGTGTGGTTCCCTGTGAACGAGAGGGGCAAAGTTGCAAGTGATTTTTTAATGGTAAAAATATTTAGTAACAAAAAGGTCAGAGGTAGACTACAGAGGAGGGTCGTAGAGGCAGCATGGAAGGAAATTTGATTTTGTAGCTGAAGGTGGAGACAAGCAGTGCAAAGGTAATCTCCAATGTCCTCCATTGGAACTTTACAATTACACTGTTCTGCAATATAAGCTGTTCTTCTATCTTACTCCCTCTTTTTCCTTCTGCTCCTGAAGGCAGCAAGATTCCTCTGGACGGCTTGATGAAGTTGCTACAGGGCAAGGAATATAAGATCCAATATAAGGAAGAGCTGTGCATCATAACAAAATGATATGTACTGTCTCCAGAAGTACTGCCTTTCATTAGCCTTCATACCTTTTTGCTCTTTTTTACCCACTGTTAATTCCTTTTGCCAAAAAGAAAGCACACCTTTGTTTGGAGTAATATTAGTGTTCAGAAAGCTCATCCTAAATACGCCACAGGAGAAGCAGCAGGTTGATGTTCGAGTTTGTAGCTGGATGCTGGATCATGCCTGTCATGTCTCTGCACAGATAGTTTGTCATAGCACAGTCCGTGTCCTAATCTCATGTTTTTAATGTATATGAGCCAGCAGCTTTTAATGGTACATTAGCTTAATTTGTACTTGGCAAAAACAATGTTCCAGTTTTGCACATCTTGGTCTATAAATATCTTTCTACTTCAGGCAACAATATTCTGGCCTCCCATCAAATATGCCTCTAACTTTTTTCACAAAACTTTTTTTTTTTTTTCCAAATTAAGATTAATTTTACATGTCACAAGCCTTGTTTTACATGTGCGTTCCAGGGGGCTAGTTAGTGTATACAACAACATACATTCTAGCTTTTTCTATTTATCCTGAGGACTTCTCCAGTCCATTCTTTTGACACAGAAGGGAATTTCTGAATGTGTCAAAATGTCCTGTGAGCGATGGTTTAAAAGCCTTTCTCGGGCCACTTGACAAAGAACAGACTCCAAGCACAAACAGGCATATGCAGCATGTCGCAAGTTAAGAGCAAACCAACACGGTAGTGTCCTGACCCAGCCGTATCCACGCGCTACAGCGTGCGAGTTAAGTGCGCGGAGACTCCAGTTTTGCGATTAACTCTGCCTGTATCCGCTGTGTGACTGAAGCCGAGAGTCCAAAACGGGAAGGCAGAGCCGTTCCTGGTGCCAGCAGCGTGCCAGCCTGCTGCAGCGGGAACGTGCCGGTGGCAGAGCTGAACGGAGCCGAGCGAAGCGCTCCCAGCTGGGAGTTGTTCTTCGCAGCCGCCGTATTTTCCAGGAGCTGTACCGGCAAGCCATTTACATCTGTATCTGCCAACTGGTGTC
The DNA here is from genome assembly GCF_947461875.1 of Haliaeetus albicilla. Classification (NCBI taxonomy): domain Eukaryota; kingdom Metazoa; phylum Chordata; class Aves; order Accipitriformes; family Accipitridae; genus Haliaeetus; species Haliaeetus albicilla. Next base: position 32,178,251 of record NC_091496.1, read on the forward strand.
CAGACCTTAAATGGAGTCCTTCAGATGTCGGATAGATTGGAAATGCAAACGCTCTGGCACAAGAACTGTCCTATTTCTGCTAACGCTGTTCTGTGGTTCCCTTCTCGGTAACGCATCCAATACCAGTCTTAAACACTGGTGACATTTGGCGATACATGAACGAGAGTCAAATGTCAGTCATAACTTTTGCCTGTTATTGCTTTGTGCTGTTGCTGCAGGTTTTATCAAACTTCAACATATGTCCTTACTACAATTTGCTTTGCACGTGCGCTCTTTTTTGAGGTTCAGAAGTGCTTTGCAAACACGAACTCAGCCACATAGTGTTTCTGAGCTGTAGTGCAACAAGCAGGCATCATGCTTGGAGATGGTGCTCTGCATATATGGCAAAAAAAAATTAATCTTATGTTCTATATAAAAAAACCAAACCCAAACCCAATGGTTTGTTATTTAAGTCGGACAAGAACTCTACTGTTTTAGCTTCAGTGTAATGACAAGCAGGGAAAATTCAAAATATAGTCAAGTGGCTGTGCAAAGATGACAGGGCCAAGCCAGTGACAAAGGCAGACCATGGACATTCTCAGTCCTGCACTGTCCAACTCACAGCTCTGCTTCCAGTTTTTGTAACATAACTTTTAAATGAAAAACCACTCACTGTCTGAGTGCAAGAGCTGGCACAATACATATCTCCATCATAGCTGGTCTGGGCTTCAGGATAAATACCTCACACCTTTACAGCCTCTTTCAAACCCAGCTCATTATGATCTTTTGTGTAAATCCTTCTAAATTCACAGATATTTGACAAGACGGGCTCTGAGGGGCTTACAGCCAACTATGTTAGTGAAGCTGCTTTAGGAAGTCCAACGGCTGAGAAGCCTAACATATTATGGGAGAAAAATAAATGATTGCCCATGCACAGCAACAGCTATACTAAATGAAATACCTCAGTTGTTTTCTATTTTATTTTTTCGCAAAATACCCAAAGGCAATAATCCACTTTCTGGATTAACAGCCTGTAAAATATTACTCTCAAAAAATAAAACCATCTTTGAGCTAACTTATGGCAACACAGAAGGCATCAAGAAGCAGTGGAGTCTCCGCTGTGTTGTACTTGTGTAACTTGAAGCCATGCTGAGTGAATGCTTTTTTCTGCTTCTGTAAGACATGGGAAGAATAATTTCTGTCCACGACTATAAATCAGACCTCATCCTGGGAAATATGTTCACAACACCCTTAAATACTGCTATCTATTAATAGAGATGTTCTCCTTGGATTACCAAAAGCCATAATAAAATACATTTATATTTTTTCAGCATTTAAAAAAAATCTGTTCTCTTCCTGTCTTCACCCATTTTATTTTAATGCCTGATTTTTTTGTCTTTAAATTCTCCAAAACTGAGGTCATCCCATTTGGTAAATTAAAAGGATGTTCACACATCATCCAAAGTGCTGAAATTTATAACCGGCTGATTTGTCTAGACTCCCTGTTGTCATTGGAGAGAGGCGGCCATTTCCAGAGGCTGATTCAGCTTACTCGTAGCTACAGTTTACATCTCTGTCTTGCCCGCTCCTCCCGTCTCTTGTCCTTGACTATAGAAGGAGAACAGTCAGTTAAATTAGGTATCTACATTTGATGGTCTGAGTATCTTCTCCCATGCTGTACATTTCAAATTAAAACTAACAGATTTTTTTCCCTGCATAAATTATGTGAGTAATACTTGCGCAGTAGCTCAAGACCTGGCTTGGATAAGTATTTGCAGCTATGCACCTAGATAACCCTACCTACCCTCAGTGTATGGAAAATCCTTATTTCTATATCTCTCCAGGATTTTTTTCCCCATATATCCCCAGTTTTAACGTCGTCTGGCATTTGCGAAGAGGCAGATGTACCACTGCTTCCCTTTTGTTTCTAGACACCTGTTTTGGATTTAAGTGTGAGTGGATGAGGTTGGTCTCCCAGACAGAAAGTCAACGTGGTCAACTGTTGGCTAGGTGAGCAGTTTGTCTCGTTGCTCTGCAGTTTGGTCTAGGTGATACCACCTAAGCTACCTGAAGGCTGGTCTTCCCTAAAGCTTACAAAAACTGCTGTTACGTTGGTGGAACCGGTAACTTTCCCCCATTGACCAGCAGCTGGTCCATGTCTTCAGATGGACATGCAGAAGATTAATTGTCAGAATAGGTAGCCATGGGTTTTGTGCAAAAGTTAGATGATACAAGGGGAATACAGATTTTAATTCAGCTTGTGTCAGAGTTGATTGTAGAATCTGATGAGCTGCTGAAGCATGTTACTGGCAGTATTATAGATGAAACTGAGACGGAAGTGAATGCTGGACATTTGCTTCTTATTCTCATGCTGTCAATGTTTTGTGATACCAAAGGATGTCCAAAGTGTAGGCTTTTGGATTTTATTATGGTGAAACACAAGTCTCTCTATTTTTAAGGTTAAGCATGCTTATGTGGGAAACTCTTAAGGACTCTGAAATTCAGTTTGAATTTTCCTGATAGTTGGTGTGCCCCGTAGAAGATGATTTGAAGGTTAGTGTCCCAAATTTAAGGTCACTTGAGGCTTCTGAGGTGTATTCCCGTAGAAAGGTAAATTTTCTTAACACCGAAAGGTCACATTACATTTTTGTGTGTGTTCAGGAATCAGAGCTCAGTTTTGATTGTGTTGTGTATGCTTCATCCACTCGATGCCCCGTCTTACGCAGGAGATGTCTACTGCTTTGTGGCAAAACTGAAAACAGCATAAATAGTTATTCTTGCAATATAAACGTGAGCCTAGTGTAGGTGTGCATCAGAGGTGTTTAACTGGAAATGTGAGGTGTTTAGTAGTGAAGAGCAATGGCTGTCTTCCTCTCCAACCTGAAGACCTGGTTGGCTCTACTGTACACCAACTGTGCCTTGTGTCCAGGTAGTTGCATGAAATACAACCTAAGGAGATTGGTCATTTTATCAGTCTGCCCCTTTTAAAGATGATTTTCTTCCTTTTGGGGAGATACAATCTGCATCAAGCAGAAAAGTTTAAAAACCTCTCAGGAATTGCACAGGTACGTGTTTTAAGTGGAGGGGAAAAGCACCTGAAGAGTGAAGGGGTAGGAGAGGGAATCTGAGTGGAACACGGACAACATGGAGGGAGAAGGCAATTGCCTGTAGTGTAAATAACCCTAACATTTTAATAAAGATGACTTCTGGAGTGGGTTTTTCAGTGATCCAATTTTTAGCACAGCCCCCAGAAGTGGTTATACTGGCATAACCGTGAGGCAAGGAACACCAGTGTTGAGAGAAGTTGTAGCCAGGATGAATAGGGTGATTTGTTAAACTAGTTTAGTATGCAGGAGATCATGGTGGAATAAAATTAAATGTTGTACCTATGCTTAGGATCATTGTGGGATTTGCTAGCCTTCAAGTTCAGCATACACAGTGTGGAAGGTGTTAAAGTACAACTTGAAGAAAAGGATGATTATAGATAGGGGAGGCAAAGGGTAAGTGGGATATAATGAATTGCAGACTAAGCAGGGGTAGATGGTTACAAAGCCAGGCTAACCCAATAGACTTTGATTAGCAAATGCCTTATCTTGACAAAAAGTATGTGGTAGGTCCTCTTTATCTGCACTTCAGATAAACAAAAATATCTGATGTGGTATTATACGGGAAAATACTAGCTAAAGTGGAACAGAAATGGTTAGATAAGTGGTTGTAAGGATGATACGGAGTTGAGTCTGGAGGAATATCTATCTACATGTAGTGTTAAAAAGAAAAGTGAAAGGCTAGAGAGAGGTTTCTGGTGGAGCTCCAGAAGGGTTTGTCTTTGCAGTGATCTTGTTTAATACTTTTATTAGTGACCTTTCCAGAAATATCAGCAAATTTCACCTACCAATTCCTAATGACATGTCTAATGTCTTCTAAAATACCAACGGCTTCAGCAGGACTGGGAGGTTTACCTGGGAGCCCTGGGATGGGAAAGGAGGAGGGCAGGAGGGGAGAAGGCTAAATATTGAGGGAAGAAGGTGGAAGAAAAAAAGAGAAACGCTGTAATGAGTCATGGTTTAGGAAAGTACAGTAATCAGAATATAATATAAGGAGAAGAGAGCCAGAGATTGAGACTAGACCTGTAGCATTTCTCTCATTTGCTCCCCTACCAGGAGATTTCTGAACACAGCTGTTGTGCCCATTTGACTGGGATGGAGGAAGTGTTTCAGAAGAGTAGCCTTCATCTACCCACACTAGCTCCTTAACTCCAACCCTACTTAATAGCCGGCTAGGTGATACTTAATTACTTCAAATTATAACTTCAGAAAGCGGTGTATAACTTCTTGTCTTCCAAACTGTTCAGTAACCTGATGGAAAGACTCCCTTGCAGAGTAAAAGACATGATTTCATACTCATGCTGAGTTCAGCTTTCCCAATTTCTAAGCAAATAACTTATTCGTTAGGCTACTGTGTCAATATGCAGCTGCTACTGTCCCCAGTCCTTATTATCCTCAATTTTTTTAAGGGAAAGTCTTGCGTTCCATTGGTTTTGTTACTTTTAAAGCAGTCTGGCTGACTAGCCTGGGCCTGGAGTAAAAGGGAAGACCTGCTGGGGAGAAACGGCTGCTTAACTGCCAGGCTTCAATGGCAGCTCCAGAAGTGCCTTTTGAGTTCGCTTCCAGCCCGTTGTGCACGATGCCTCTTCACTTGCCCCGTAGACCACGTGCATCTCCTGCCTGACAGCTTCTGAGGGGCTCTGCGCCTCCTTCTACCCAAGCAACGGAGGGTGAAACAAGGATACCAAATCCCTTTTGGTCCTCTGATCACGCGCGAGGGTGTCAGATGGGACAGCATTGCCCTCTCTGGGATCACGGTATCACAAGCTGCTCCAAGTAATCCCTCTCTCGCTCGATAGAGCTGTGCGACGTGCTGGATGTGATGGCTTGCCTGCAGCTCATTTCCACTGACTGTGGCAGGCACCGGGGGGAAGCTGGAGATTAAGATTTCATGGCTGGGTACCTGACTTTGCCATTCCTGGGTTTTCCTAAGGCTGAGTTTTAGGAAAGGGAAAAAAAAATGCGTGTTCTGGACACGTGTAAGATAGCACTGGCTACCTTAACTGTGTTTTAGCGAGAATTCTGCACTGACAGCTGAGTGTGATGGTATTTCCATTCGGTATTAATGAAAGCACTCAAGGCCGGTATGCAAATTCTTTCCCACAAAAATTATCTTCTCTGAGAATCTCCATTAAGAGCAGATTTGTCTCCTATGTATGTAAATACTGCATTTTCACAGAATTTCAAACCTGCAATCCCTTTTCTCTGACATTTTGCTTGTTGTCTAACAGAATATCAATAATTAACTGAAAAGTAGGCACTGTGAGAAACAAAACCATGAATATTAACTTGGCAGGTTTATTTTTAAATAGCCTGCCTGAAAAGCTGCCTGTGCCATTCCTGGCTGGAATCTCACCCAACATTTCCCGTCTCTTGTACAAATAGTAATCAAAGAATTTTCTTTATACTGAGATCGTGGAGGCAGAACTGAGATGCAGCGGACAAAATGGTTTGTGCTTGGAACAAAGAGCGGTGCTATGAGGGTTGGAGACCTGCAGTCGGGTGGTTTACTCTCAGATGTGGAAGCTGGCCAAATTTCCCTGGTGGCCTAGCCTTTCTGCCATGGTTCCATGTCAGCGAGCAGGCCCAAAAAGTGTCAGAACGAATTCAAATATCAGAATTGATTGCCAGGAATGATTTATGCCTGTCTGCCTCTCCTTGGGTGGGGAAGGTTTGTTTAAATTTTGCCCTGCCGTTTTGAACTGGCTTCAGACATTTCTCAATTTATTGGAAGTCTCTGCTTTTCAGCTGCAGTTTTTTTCTCCAATAACTTTATGCTATGACATTTTACTTGACTAGCTTGTAAAGCCAGCCTACCCTGAAAGTTTAAAGGAACCTGGCTTTCTTTAAGAATATCAGCAGTAACATGAAAGCTACTCTCAAGTCCTACATGATGTGGATTTTGAAACAGGAGCCAATTCGATTTTAAATTTAAGGGGAAAAACATGCTTTTCTCCAGCTGAGCCTTTCTAAAACATACTTTTTCAACAAGTGAGCTGAGAAGAAATCCTTGAATCCAGGTACATCTGAGCTGTAAGAACATCTAGAATTAGGTCCCGGTTGAAATTTGCACTTTGCTACAATATACCCATCCAGTTACAAGCCTATGCTGCTTCTCCCTGCCTGCCTCCTATTTAAAGTACAAATAAAAATTTTACAAGCTTTGATGTTGCAACATCATATTTTGGTTTCTGTGAAAATAGAATGGAATGGAATAGAATAGAATAGAATATTTCATTTGGAAGGGACCTACAATGATCATCTAGTCCAACTGCCCGACCACTTCAAGGCTGCCCAAAAGTAAAGTATATCATTAAGGGCATTGTCCAAATGCCTCTTGAACACTGGCAGGCTTGGGGCATCAACCACCTCTCTAGGAAGCCTGTTCCAGGGTTTGACCACCCTCTCGGTAAAGAAATGCTTCCAACCAGCTGGTTATCCTGTGTTTGATGCCCCCCAGGATGGGGTTTGCCCTCTTGGCTGCCAGGGCACACACTGCTGGTTCATACTGAGCTTGCTGCCCACCAGCACCCCCAGATCCCTTTCTGCAGGGCTGCTCGCCAGCCACTCCTCTCCCATTTTATACCTGTGCCCAGCATAGAAATTTTATGTTTTGCTGCAGTTTCTTGCCTCCCGCTGAAGAAGGTTGCAGAAGTTAGTGTATATAAACACTACAAGGTAGAAGTCAAGGTAATGTGGCATATATGACATCTTAAAATCTGTCTGTGAGGTTTAATTAAGAAGTTCCGTTGAGAAGTGTTACCTTTCAGTGTTGTTGATTATGGTGAAATGACTTCAGTTGCTCAGGAACTTTGGTTTTACAAGCACTATGCTGTTTGTAAAGCTTATTAAAAGCATTTCTAGGTAGTCAGCTGTTACCCAATCATTCTTTCAGAAGCACATATATAACTTATATCTCCCTTTATAAAATAATCCCGTGTATATAATTTGTATATTGCCAGCAGGAATTTATGCACACCTAACACTTATCTTTTAATATATAATGTAAAAAATAAAAAGTGCCTTATTTCTTCTTTTACTGGTATCTACCTTTTTCTTTTATGTAATGTCATATAAATTAAAAAAAGAAAAACACATTTTTAAAAGGACTTTATTGCCAAGACAAAACAAAGATGACATTGCCCTTGTCTTGATATCCCACAGAGTACCATGGTTAAAGTATTTTCATTGTCTAGGCCATAAACTTTATTTTCAAGCGTGTCTATTTTAATTCATGTCCCCTTATAATTCATTGTCTAAATTCTCAGCACAGATGTATAATCATTGTTTTTACTGCAGCAATATCTAGAAGGCCCTCCTTACTTTGGGGCTCTGTGGTGCTTGGTACTGTATAACCAAAAAGACACAGTCCTTGTGCCTAGGCATTTTTTTCTAAATGCATAAGTATAGGAGGTATAAAGTGTGGATTACAGTATTTTCTTCAGTGTTTTAACAAATTGTTCATGCTGCTTTTCCATAAGATAATCAAAAGCCTGTCAAATAATCTCATTACGTATTAAAGGATAATAGTGTTGCTCCAAACAGAAAGAATTGCTCTGTTCCTGATGTTAAAAGGTCTTTTCTGCTCTGTGTGCTAAACTGCACCATCTGATGTCAGTGCACGGCAATTGAAAGCAGCAAGAACTGCCCACATGTATCCAAAGGCCAGGTTTTTCTCTGAATAGTTAACACAGAGATTCTTCAAAATCTGCTTGGATTTCAGTGATATTTGTAGAATTGCAAGGTAATGGTACAAATCTGATTCATACAACATATTCGGCGGCCAGTCGACGGCACAGCCTTGGCTACCAGCCGTGTGTAAGCTCCCTGGCGTATTTTTCAGCCATTTGGTCCTTATTAACAGCCTTGCCATGCCTTGGAGAGCTGGAATGGCAGCTCTGACAGAGTCTTGCCGTACACCCGGAATTGCCTGGGAAAAGGGAACTAACGAGCGTTGTGTGAACTTCCTCGGTAAGTGCCCTTTGCTAATTTTTTGAGAGTCCATCGCAGGAATGAGCCAGCTTCTTCGTGCTCTCCTGAAGCCAGTATGGAGCGGCTTCACGTGTAGAGTTTGTGCAGGGAAAGGTTCCCTTTGCAAATGTTACATACTAAAGCCTTACAGGAGTGGCCACTGCTGCTGACGCTGCAGAGACCAAACCCAAGAAGATCAAGGAAGTCAAAGGAGCAAGAGAAAGATAAGGGAGGGAAGCCAGCGAGGCAAATGGAATAAAACAGCGGAAGGAAGTGGTGAGGGAAGGCAGAGAGATGGAGAGGAAGGAGAGAGACGCTCCTGAAGGAAGAACAGACATAGAGACACTGGGACAGAAATAGCAGCTGTAATTGATTTTCAGCCAGGAAGGAGCTGCAGCTCTTACTTCTGAAGACATGTACACACCCATGGTGCTGTATAAATAAGATAGAATTAAGCTGGTCCTAATATTCACATCCCTTACCATTTTTCCTGCTAAGAGGTAATGAGGCAATTAAACTTTAGAAACAAACAAAATATTTCTGTGTCAGTGCAGTAAGCCATCACTCAGTAGAAAAATAAAGTAATCCTACGTGACTAAATAGTCCTTAAAGGAGGATCAAAGTAGGAGAGAAGCAAAAGGCAAGAAACAGACGCAAATATGTTTCATAAGATCCCTTTTCTATGCATCTACACGTAGTTTCTTTTGTGTTCATTGCGTGTAACTAAACGTGTACAAGCATGCTATCATTAACATTACCTGCTCTCCTGAGGTTCAAATAAAAATTGTTGCGAGGCTTTCCTAAGAGCTACTGGGAACTTTCTGGTACAAAAGCATCCGATGGACTTTTGAATGGCAGGTAAGGCCCCACTGCTTGCCTTGTTTTATCAAATGAGTGCTTCCTCTGAATTTCTTTTTTCTTCTTCTTTGAAAAAGAGATCAAGGAAGTTGCCATATGCCATGTTCTGGAGGCAGGATGAAGTTAATCTTCATTGTAATCTATTGCTGTGTCAGCCCCCATGGCTGAGCGAGTCTAAATACATGTGAACTTGTCAAAAGTTATTTTTTAAATGCTTAGTCCTGTAAAAAGTTGGAAGGAGTTTTTGCAAGTACTATTATGCCCCCCAAAATTGCCAATATGCTTCTTCTGGAGTAAAGCCATGAAAATCAATGGAGAACAACAGTGTCAAATTAGTGTTCAGGCAGCATGAGAGAATAATGGAAGAATAATGAAAGGGACCCTCCAAGTTTTGTGTCAAGAGAGGAGGAGCCTTTTCTGTTCCTTCAAGATGAAAATTAAACCAGACACACAGTGAGAAAAGCATGTTAAAGTAGAGCAAGTCTGTTGTACGTTCGTTAAAGGAAAGCAAGCGCAGGTGCTTTTAGGGAGCACTAACCTTAGCATTTTGTGTGGTTGGCACCCCAGCAGGACGTCGGGTTGGGCTAGATGTGTGGCAGCACCTGGGAACGGGCCAGGGTTTCAGTCAGGGTCGGGACCAGGCTCGGCGCTCTGACGTTGGGTTTAACATCACTGCTGTTTTGCAGTGTGAAATGCTGGCACGTGGAGCACCCTCTTGGCCAAGGCAAAACTCTACTTACCGGAGAAGCCGGAGGCAATGTGCTGTCGGCTGCTCTTCTCTGCAGCTTTCGAAGAGCCAGCCCAGGGCTTGCTGGCGGACGTGCTGGCAGAAACGCACTCCCTTGCTGGGGCGAGAGTTGATGCGTGCAGGGGAAGGAGATTCCCGGTGCTGGCACCACAGTCGGGAACGGGGTGATGAGACCTGGCCGGCTGCCTGCACCGCCACAGCTGGCTGTCCTGCTCCTGCACAGCTGGACTTAGTCCTCAGCTATGAGTCCTCAGCTCCGGGAGAGCTCTAGCTCTTGCTGTGCTACCTTAAATTGAATTGAAAACTAAAAAAATAAAGTCCGCCTTGTGCCTAACTGCACACCTTAAATGGGGAATTTTAATAATGTGCCAACAGCAGCAGTTTGGAGTATCTTACTGAGGAAAAGGTCACTATGCCCATAAGTTATCCTAGCATTTGATCAGTGGACTCTTTTCCAAAGACTTTAAGTCTCATTATTCACTGCTTATAAAGTCACTTGAGATATAAAAAGTCTTTTTATAGTAATGAAAGAACTCCCACAATTAGCCAGAAGGCAGCCATCTATCTTTTTAAACTACTCTGTTCGGAGGAGACCAGGAGTTTCAGGCGTCTGTACGTGGATGAATTGTTATGACAGTGATAAGTGTAACATTCATGAGGCAATGCCAGCCGTGGCTGAGTTCATGGAAGGCTGGGGGTTTTTTTAGAGGTGAAAGAGAGACTTTTTTTGTTAGTGAAATGTAGAATATGATTCCCTGAAACGGAGGAAAGTGACTACACGTTATTTAGAGAGTCCTGAAATCTGCCATTCAGCCTCTTCCATTATTCTTTGGGAACTGCAGATGATTAAAGAAGGTCGTTAATTTGATCTCCTAAAACTTCAATGGCAACTACCTTTTGAAGCACCTCTTCCCTGAGAAAAATACATACCCTGGAAGAGAATTTGTAGAGGGAGCTTGTGGCAGAGCAGAGACACTGTGAAGTTCACAGGAGAATACAGCATTCAGTGCAGGGGCTTAGAGATAAAAATTATTTGTTCTGAGCGCACACGCTGGCCTTTGATTGTATTTTTCCTCACCGTCAAAGGGTTGCTGTATGTAGTAGATCTCATGAGAGATTTATATAATGTCCTCTCCACAAAGAAAAACTTTGCAATGATTAATGTAATAAGTGATGGTCTAATTATATCAAGAAGTAGCTCAATGTATTTTATGCATGCCACAGCTAGTTTAGTCTTTATTGCCCTCAGGCAGAATCTTAATATCATCAGAAAAACTGTTTGTCAATATTAAAAGCAATTTACATAGTAAATACACGCCGGCCCTGTTACGTTACCAGCTGGGTTCGCCGAGCATTCGTGTCGGTTCCAGGAGGTGCTGGTGAAGGCAGACCTCGGAGCGGTCAGACTGTCCGGCTGTCACTGCCGGAGGGGGACAAGGGCTGGCGTTCCCAGCCCGCGGGAAGGGGACAGGTTTGGCGAGAGGGCAGCGGGAGGTCTTCGCGGAGAAGGCTTCGGGAAAGGAAAGGTGGAGGGCGCTGGAATCGGCGGGCGTGAGAGCAGGGACGTCCCTTGGGGAGCAAAGAAGGGTCCGCACTGCAAGGAGAAGGCAGAGTGAGAAGAGCAGACAGCCTGAGAGAGGAGGGAAGAGGGAGACCAGAGGTAGGAAAGCAAGGGAGAGGAGAGCGAGGCTGGGAATACCAGCTGGAAGAGGATGCAAGAAAGATGGCCAGAGCAACTAGTAACAGGTCTGCCGGGCAGACTGAGGGAGTCAGAAAAGGAGAATAACAGCTGCTCACAAATGCACGTCTACCAGCGCTTGTCTCTGGGCAGCTCACTATGAAGCTAATGCAGTGATTCTTAAATTTATTTGGTGTTTTCATTTCACTCAGGAACCAAGAGAATTGCAGATAATGGTACATTCTCTCTTTCAAAACTCAAGTGAATCTTTTCTGAGCTGTTGCTGTGCTTTCTGAACTGTGCTTTCCAAGCTGTTCTGATGTTGCTGAACATCAGCGCTAAAGGACTTGAAAGGGTCTTTGTGAGATGTGCATTGCTCCAACACGCAGTGAGGAGGTGGAGGGGGTAGTAACAGATTTAACTCTCTCCAGTTACACATAACTCCCTCCAGTTATGCAGACTGCCAAGCCTCATGTTATGAAGTACAGGAATTCAGGTCGCGTTTTGGCCACAGATTAAAACTGCTAGCTCAGTAGTGCTTTTAAACTCGTTGGAGTGGGCATAGTTATCCTGGAGGTGTGAATTGTAGCATCCAAGTGTTTTTCTGAAATATATCCCAAGGTGAGGGCCCAGATCCACAAAGAGACTTTACGCATGGAAATGTCAGGTGTCTGCCAGGGTGGACTTTTCCATACACTATCAGAGAAGATTGAAATGCTCAAAGGCATTTGTGGTGAATGACGGTTGTGCCTAACCCAGCCAGCTGGAAGCAGGCTATAAGTGTGCGTCTACACCACCATCCTTTTCCTATACTCAATACCTTAAATGCAGTTACGCAGTCAGTAGATTTGGGATTTAAAACCCCAAACCTTCTCCTAAAGGTGGGGGGGATCTTCAGTGATTTCTTTGCTTACAATGGACTTGACCTTTCTTTCAAAATATGGAGCACAATTCTGCACACAAAGTTTTGGGAGACACTTCTTGTAGTAGCAGTTTTGGTTTAGTTAGAGATGACTGGGTAGAGAAAGCAAAATCATGGAGAAAAAGATATTAAACTAGAGGTTGTATTTGTTGGAGAACCAAAGTTGCACAAGCACTTCTGTATTAGTTAACTTGCTCACTAGTTTGCTGTAGTTTACTGCAGTTGTGATGAGAACTATTTCTCCGTTGCCTGTACATCTACCTGGGGCACTTTTTCCTATTCAGTTTAAAAATCTTTTGAATTTCCTAGGATAGCTTGTTAGACAATACTTCCAGGCAGTGTCCAGCTCTTTGCTGGGGTCTTTTGGGGATGTGTCATGTCCTTCATAGGGAGGAGTTGCAGCTGTCAGACCTGCCCACAGATGCACTGATCGCAGCAGACAACCCTGACAAAGTGAAGCATCGTCTTGAGGTCAATTGAAAGAAGGGTGCTTTTTTCTGACAGCTGCTGTTTAGATAATCAAAATTGCTGAGAAGTCACTGGGTTGTCTCCCTCTGGAAGGAAGCGTTACAGAGTGGAAATAGGTATATATCTATGTTTTCCCACTTTTTGTAGCATTTTTTTTTCTGTCTTGCTTAGATTAAGGCTTAGCCATTGGCTTTTCAGCCACAGTAGATTTCTGCTAAATACTGGGAAATGGAAGTGGTGCTGGTTACGCATAGGAAGATGCACAGAAGGCTGCAGTACTGGGCATTGCCTGGGTCTGTTCAGTATTGTTGAACCAGCTACACAAACTATCAAGCAGGACAAACCTCAGCTCTACAGGTAACGGAGATACAACTCTCGTTACAAGCCTGTGGTTCAGCCTGAGGGAAGCAGCCAGAGCCCGCGCTTTCAGCAGCTTGTGTAGCTTTTAGGAGGGATGACAAGATTTCGCGGTCAGGGCAACAAAGGATCAAATGGGAACAAGCGTCGCTTAACTCATCTGGCTAAGGAAGAGGAAGTGTCATTAACCAGCGTAATAAAAGTTGTCCCTTTACTGAACTTGCGTGAACCCTGACTGAGATAGTGGTATTGGGTAATGGCTGAATTTGCTACCTTTCAGATTAACTTGCTGAAGAAATGCAGCTTAGTACTGAGCTGTAACCTAAAAGGTCAACGTGTTGACTGCCCTTTCTGTAGATGAGCTATCACGTTTGCGTTAGCAGAGGAGTTGCAGTGTCCTCTCCAGCACGCGTGTCACTGGTAGCTCACATGTCCTCTGCCCCCCTGTCCTGCCCACAGAGCTTCACAGCTGGTGGCTCTCAGCGGTAGAAGTTTTCTGGAGTCCATACCTGCCAAAAGCTGCAAGTCTGGGAGGAAGGTGGTGTGTTTTTATTCTTTTTCTGTGGCTTGCAGTTAGGGAGGGCTTGAATTCCTGCCCTAAAGAAGGACTGGTCAAACTAAGGGGCAGTGTTCGCTCCATTGTGCCAGTTTGCCATCCAAGGACGCACTCGAGGCGTGGTAGCGTGGATGTATTTAGTGTGAGGGATTGGAGGTGAAGAGACTGCTGTGATGAGAGCAGATTTAGCACCTGTCAGGTCAGAGGCATCTTCTGTATGGGTGCCAAAATCTCCTAGGACAGTGAGCCTTGTGTGAACTCCATCACCACGTCAGACAGCATCTCTGTCATTTCGCTGGGAAACCCTTATGTCTGGACGTCTCTGCTCTAGCAGAACACTCCGGTTATTCTTCCCTTTGCCTTTACTGATTAAGCGGAGGGTCTCCTCCTCAGCAGAGCTGATCTTAAATTTCAACTTGCATATGCTGGGTATTTGCTGAGGATAAGAGGTTATCTCATCAGCTGCTAACGTGACACCGTTTGTGATGGTTGCATTCACATGACTACACATCTTTTTTCCTTTTTTTTCCCTTTTTCCTTTTTATCTTAATATGGAGGAAGTAAAGTCTACAGGAAACATATCAACATTTCTGGCCATCTTGATTCAAAGATTCTGGCCAGTGTTAAAAGAAATTATCAAGAGCAGAAAAGTGTTAGAAGACAAGGTCCAAAAGAAATTATCAAGAGCAGAAAAGTGTTAGAAGCATTTTTCAGTCACAGGCACTTAAATCCTGGAAGCAGTCTTCATCAAAGGACTGATTTTTCTTTTTTTTTTTTTTTTTTTAGAACTCAAAGCATGAGGATAACCTATCAAAAATTTGTCACTGTTTTGTTATTTAGTCACTGTTTTGTTATTTAGTCCTGTCCCTCCTTCCGTCTCTGCTGTCCGCCTCTGCGTGAGTGGGAATAAGCGTCTGTACAGTGGTGCTGGCATTAGAAGTGGCAGTTGGCCAATGTCAGTTGATTTGTGCATGAAAGACAAAGCCCGTTTGCTTATTTATTTTCTGACACTGATGAAGTTTTGCATGTGGCTGGATTTAGAGCAAGAATCCAAAGGAGATGGCCAGGATCCAGGCAGTGGCCACCAGTCACTCTGGGGGAGATGTTGACAAGTGGCCCAGACTTTGCAGTGTGTCCAAAAGCGGGGGGAGAGTGTTCATTAAACAGAAGCTTAATCACACAGGGCAGGAGGATGGTTTACATGAGAAAAGATATATTCTTTACTTAACATTCACAACTTGCTTGTGGATTAATTAGCCCATCTGCTACAACAAATGTATTCCCATGTCTTTGTGTTGACTGTTAAAAGTGACTGATTTCTCTATCCACCTAAAATAGTACCCTGGATTCCACTGAAAGTAACCTTTCCGAGGCAAGGAATTTATTTAATCATCCACTAAGAACCTGTAAGTGGCTTGCTGTAAATAAGTGCTCAGCTGTCTACGGCTCCCAGGGTAACTATATGTGAGTGTTAAGTTGGGGGATAATGCAGGAGGCAGAAAACCCTTAAAGAAGCTACGTGAAGAGAGCGTCCAACCCCATCTGTAGTATTGGCTTTAGGTTTTAAAATAAATTCTCTCTTCCCGGCCCCAAGTGGGCAGGACAGCTGCCAGCATAGAGGAATTCAGCTATAGATTTTCTTTTGAGAAAGACGGCATTCATAAATTAGGTGACCTTTATGCAGATCGACAAAGTGTGTTGATGAACTTCAAGTGACAATTTAAACAAGTATTGGATGTCCGAAGTGCTTGTATTTCACAAGAAACCAACATAAAGAATGGAATGTTTTTAAAAGTCTTTAAATTAAATAGGCATTTAAATGAAAATAGAGGTCAGCCATAGGTTCCCAGGATAAATGAAAATGTGTATCTTTTGTGATTTTTCACACTCATGTGATTTTAAAACATTATTATTCTTTAGAAATAAAATTTGCATGTAAATGGCATTGTTGTGAATTTATGTCTATTTCCTCAGAATAAGTGATAAGTATTGACTGATGTGAATAAACAGAGCTTCTGGTTTTCCAAAAAAATCTAATAATATATTTTGTATGCTATCCAAATATCTTTTTGCTTTGCTGATGTGGGTCTGTGATAAAATGGTCAGCTTGTGCCAAAAACCGTGTGGTTCAGCTGGGATACAGAAGGATTGTGCATTTTATACTCGAATAGGGGAAAAAAATTATACAGTGCTATGTGGTATTTGTTCCCAAGCATTTGCTTTTAGGAGAAACACCATATAGTTATCTGACACTTAAAAAGTATTGAAAGGGTTTTGGACGGCAGGAAGATAATTTTTCTGTTCCTAGGGCCTTAGGAGGGAGAGTTACTCAGAGGGCCTATAGGACGCTTTTTGTTACAAAAACTGCAGAAACTGTGGAAAATTGTGTTAGTGGAACTGTAGAAAATCTGAGTTAGAAGCAAGAATGAAGCGGAGGCTGGAACTGAGGAGCGACTACAGGACCCAGGCTTGAAGCTTTATCTCTAACTGCCTCTATTAGACGGGGCTGAGTCAGAACACCCTGGCAGTACAACTTGTGCTATGGGAGAGGGTTTGCAGAAGCTGACTGCTTGGGAAAATTTCTTTTATTTTCTTATAACATAACTTGTTCTTTGACTGTTCTGGCTCTTCCTCTTATATACCATTCATATTTTTCCATGTAACTTAAAGTAACCCAAGGTTTTAATTTGATGGATGGTATTTTAAACAATAAAATCTTAACATGGAATCTTAACATTTTTTGCTTCAGTCATCAGAGAAGCCATACGTATGTATTAAACTTAGGTGGCAAAGCTAGCTGCTGTTCATATTACGTGATCACAGTCTAGGCTGCAGTGGTATGGTACTTCTGGGGTTCCCAGGCATTCAGCACAGGGAGATTTGAATTGTTTTGTGTATAGAAATCTGTTCAAATTATTTCTAGCCTTCTTATCACTACACAGAGCATCAGGGCTAGCTAGAAGGATCAACTGACCTTTGCATTGGTGGTTACGCTATGATGTGGTTATTTTGAATGTCCTCATGAGTAGTGTGGCCATGAAAGTGCTGCTGCTTTGAAAGTTGTGTCAGAGGAAAGCTGGTTCTACCTCATACTTGACCACATACTCTGGAAATGTATTAAGTTGATATATGCATGTAATTAATAGTCAATGGTATCATAGCCATCCACATAAATAGAGAGGACTATGGTTACGTGTGTTGCCTCAAATATGACATTTTTAATTGCAAATGCTTCTCCTGACAGACTTAAAGATGTTACTGAAGGCTGCTGAATAGCTCTTTTGAGTTTGCTGGCATTGTTCTTGTTCACTTTTTTTCCTTTTTGACAAGAAGGTTCCTAGAATTTCTTGAATGAAAGAGTGATGTGGCAAAGAAATTTTAGTTTCAATCAGTACTTGTGGGCATTGGGGAAAAGTCAGTTATGGAGCCTTTCCTATTTCTGGGGAGGGTTTAGACTTAGTTCGATAAGCAGAAGTTTTATGATTTCATTGTCTATACAACAAAGTTAATTTGGGCATGAACTTGCAGTAGAATCCTATTTCTGACTTGCTGCCAGTATAGAGATTTTCCCAGGGATATACATTTTAATCAGGTTTTGGTACCCTTCAGATATTCACATTTCTTACTAGAAAACCCTGCCTTTCTACCCCAGCACAGGATCATCTCATCTCCACAGTAGCTCACAACAGTTAGGTCCTGTGCAGCAGTCTACAGCAGTCCCATTGCTCTGGAAACAGCAGAATGGTATTTTCTGTGCAAGGACGTTGCGCAGCTCCAGTGTCCAAGGGCTTAGCTACTGACTGCCATTGACAAATTAGCCCTCACATTTTGTAGCAGGCTGATACTTGGGGATTTTGCCCTAAACACCTGAATTCATATGAATTTAGCATCATCCAGCCTTGCAGTTACCTTTTTTAATACCCTAAGGCCTCGTCTAGACTGGGAGGAATTTGCTGCTTTGCCTGTAGCAGAGAGGAATCTTGCCACAGTCTTTTAGTTTTGCCAAGCTATGCTGCATTTGCATACTCGTCTGTTTGTGGCAAATTATTTCTTCAGTTTGTTTGATTTAGATTTCTCTTTCCTTAAAAGAGCAGCAGCTGACTGTTAGTGAAATCTTCCTATCTTTGGTCTTAATGATTGTATAATGGCCATAGCAGATAACTGACGAAACATTGAAAATTGGCCTTGTTTCCTTTAGACGTCAGAGACATGTTTATTGACATCTGCATTAATAACAATGCTGTGCCAGAAATCCTTTGAAACAGTTGCATACCACAGAAAAATGCTGAAATTGAAAATTAAAGGCAGCCCTCCTTTTTTATTTGTATTTTATGAGGTGAATAAAATAGCACAAGAGAAATAATTTTAAATGTCCTTTTTAAATACTGTAGTTTCTTTGCTATGTTCAGATTCCATTGGGACAGTTATGGAAGAGTTCAAACCATTTCTAATTCCTAGCAAAGGTTAAAAAAATTATTTCTCCTCCCAGCTTTCTCTTCCCTCTTGCATGGATGCCAAAATACAGTCCAGTCAATGTCAGCACTTGGCGTGATGTACTACACAAATAATTCATCCCCCTCTACTTTACACCCACATTTTTATATTGCCTTTTCTCTTGTGAATAAGCTTTGGTATATTTTTCTGTTTTTCTCTAGGTCAATGGAAAGGACCTCTCCAAGGCCACTCATGAAGAGGCAGTGGAAGCTTTTCGCAACGCCAAGGAGCCTATCGTAGTTCAGGTTTTACGACGAGCCCCAATTAGCAAAGCTCATGGTAGCTCTCAGGATGTTCGCCTTGTGGATGCCAGCACTCAGACTGACATCACTTTCGAGCACATTATGGCTCTGGCCAAACTAAGGCCTTCCACACCACCGGTTCCTGATATCTGCCCTTTTCTACTTTCAGACAGGTATGGCTTATCTTCTCCTGTTTACCTTTGGGATTGAGGCGTTGCAGTGGTAGCCTTGTAGCCTTCTCTTGAAAAAGTCTCAGGAACACTTTAAATAAATTATAAATGTCATTGATAACCACTGTCCCATTCAGGCTTCACTGACGGTTTTCCTAAACTCTGCTCATGGATTAGAGCTACAGGAAAGAATCTTGGCCATGTTTACTTTGTGTTCATCTATTTGGTCTTCCAAAGCTAAGCCCTAGTCAAGAAGAAAAACACTTCTGTGTTCCAAACCATCAAAAAGGCTTCTTCAAACCTAGAAGGACCTGTCTTGTTGCTTTCTGGTCCTCCGAAGTTCTTACCAAAAGAACAAGGAAACAAATTATTTAATTTAAAGGTCCTTTTATCAAAAGCAAAGCAATTCCAAAAATAAAGAGATCAAAAGTACGATTTCACCTGTCATATGGCAAATGATATGAATTAAATTATCCCTCAGCTGAATTCTTTGAAAGTGAATTGAATGCGAATACCAGCAGGCGGTGCTTATACAAAAATAGGTTGTAGGCTTCTTTGCCTTCGGACTCCACCTCATGAGTAACATCACCTAGTGGTTGACCCTTGCTGTCTGTCTGTAGCCAGCAAAGCTGTGATAGCCCCAGAGATTTTCCACTGGCTTCCTGGCACTCTGTGCATCTCTGCAGAATTGATGCTAATGGAGAGCATACCACTTTTGACTTTGATGTAGCTCCATTTTTAGGTGTTCTAGGTAAGCTGGGTAGATGATTAGCTCAGAGATAACTTGCCAGCCAAATGCTGGATTGAGCTTACCTCTTATTGCTGCACAGCCAGGAATGTAATATGTGTATATTTTTAAGTTGTTACTGGATATTACTAAACTGTGTGCTACTGTGATTGAAGTTCCCATGCCCTCAGCATGGGGAAAAGTTTCCTACCTCTGCTAAAGTAGATTTACACTGGGTGCTGTGTGGTTGGGATCCAGCCTTGGGTCTAAGGCTGTACCTAAGTGCACATTGTAAAGACCTCATTCTTTGTGCCCCAAGCCCATTTAACAGTGCAGTTTTCTGACATTTTTAAGTGTGCAATTACTCAAATGCACTTCACCACCCTGTTATCTCTTTAACAGAAGAGGATAATGCAAGCTGTTTTGTGTGAGTTCTTGAACAATTTGTGAGCCTGGTGTAGGTTGTAGATTGTGGATGTTCAAGACTTTATAACCAGATAATTAGTGAGCTGGCCCCGGCCATGACACAACACGTGAATCTGGAGGTAGGTACCTTTATGAGCATGAGGAATCCCAAATTGTCACATTTAAGTAGTTTGGCCCAAAACAGCCCCTTTTAAGAAATCACTCTTTGTAAATCTGACAAAAGATGAACCCAGCAAAACGAACTCAGCCAAAGTAT
This sequence comes from Haliaeetus albicilla, assembly GCF_947461875.1. NCBI lineage: Eukaryota > Metazoa > Chordata > Aves > Accipitriformes > Accipitridae > Haliaeetus > Haliaeetus albicilla. The sequence continues at coordinate 32,198,207 of NC_091496.1, forward strand.
GAGCTTTTGAAAAGAAAACAGCCTGTGCTACTTCTTGGTACAGTTCCTTTCAGGCTGTTAGGCCATTCAGAGTAGCATTCCAGAGATGAGAAAACTACAGAGAAGTGGGGGGGGGGGTTTATCACTTTTTAATTTAAAAAAAACCCTATCGTCTCATCTACTGTTGTTGTACTGCTTTGTTCCACATAGCTGCCATTCTCTTCACCCGGTGGAGCATGAATTTTATGAAGGTAATGAGTATCTTTCCAGCCTGCCTGCTGATGCAGATAGAGCAGAGGACTTTGAGTATGAGGTAAGATCACTGGCACACTGCAGCCTCTCTTTCTGTTATTACAGATGTGGTATTTGCAGAGCTGATAGCAGGCTCCTCTGAGAAAAATAAGAGTAGGAATACTTATTAAAAAATCTGCACCAAAACCTATTTTATTTTATACCTGCGTAATGTCACAGGCTTTACTGGGGTTAGGCTAAACACATGAAATATGAAAGCAGAATTCTACAGTGGGTGGCTACATACAAGTCCAGGAGGCTTATTAAACGTGTTCCCTCTTTGGGCAGTGGAGACTGTAACTCAAATGCTTTGCTTTTGCAGTTTTAACACTTTAAAGCAAGCCTTTCCAAAATTAAAAATGGTAACTGGAAGCTTAATTGCTTTTCCTCCCCCCCTAATTTTAAGAATTAATTGGCCTTGTGTCTCATGCCTTAGGGATCAGTCTTCCAGATACTTGGGTGTGTACTTGAGTGTAAGATCAGGCTACAGCTTTGAAAATGAATATAATTTCTATTACTTGCTCTTTGATATTTGACATTGTAAGTATTGTAATTATAAGAAATTGTGCTCTGTACCACAAACCTCCCTTTGCTGTTAATGCATTGTACTCTCCAGTGACAATGGTGGATGCGTTTCTGAGTCACTGGAAAATCATGATGTGAGGCTTCCTAAAATGATATCATGTGATTGGTGATGTTGCTCTTCATTAGATTTTCATTTCAATATCTAAATCGTCTTCTTGTTGGCCAGTCACTAGCTTTTCATGTTTTCCACTATCATCCAGTAACAAAATATTTGTAGGGAGAGGCATAAGAAGCAGATGGTTCTTTTTATTATTAAACAGTGCTGAGTCTTTGTGTAAATTCAAGTTACTGTATTTTAAATAAGAGTGATTATAAATAATTAAATATCTTTAATACAAGGTTAAAAAGATCCTATCCTCCTGTTTGCTCTACCTTAAGAAACCTTTTTAAAGGTTTCATATAACTGGTTGACATTTGGAAATGAAATGAATGGCAAAAGCTTTGGCAAATATGCGGTGTGTTCACTTTTATCATGTCTTTAGCAGCTAAGATGCTCTATTGCAAGTTCGGCCCATTGTTCTTTTCTTCTAGCAGCCTGGGGAATCTGAAGTTCTTCCCCAAGGAGGCAGAAAAATCAAATAACATCTACTTAGTGAATCTCAATCAGAACAAGCAAACTTTTATTTGAACTACTCAAAAAATCATTGCTAGGGATTAGTGAAATCATTATTTCTTCCCAGTTGGGTTTTGGTGTGATATCTCACAGCACAAGAGTCTCAGAGCTTAAGTTCTGTTTTGACTCCCCATGTATAATATAATATTAAATTTCTCTGTCAAATGTGTTAGTTGATGGTACTTCTTCCTTAAATGTAATAGAAACGATTTTTCTAGTAAAATTTAAATAAATTAGTAATATAAGCATCCAGAAAGAACATTAAAAAAAGGGTTAGATAAAAATAATTTTCACCATTTAATCAGAATGTCAGTGACATATTAAAATACTAACAGTTTTTAAAGAGTCTACCTGGTGGAATCAAGTCCTCTTTATGACCATTATTAATCCCTAGTAATAGCTGGCATAAGTGTTGTGACAAAGGCAAATGCTTGGGCAGGTTCTAAGTTGCCTGTAATCTCTACTAATCACACCATCGTAGTCATTAATTTGCTGTCAGCTGCGATTCAGTTGCCCAAGGCAAATTCACTGAGTGACTGAAACAAAGTGTTTCATGTGAAATTTAAATAGGGAAGGAACTGTCTAGCTTCCTTTGAGAAGAATGCTTTCTACTAAAGAGGAAAGTTTTGAAGGAGAAAGAAGAACATCTCAGAGCCTTTAACTAACAGAGCTCTAAACATGAAAGACATTCCCAAAATTTAAGCCTGTATGGCAATATTATGATTGAGGTTACTCATTGGTCTATGTTATTTCAGGTCCTCATAAGAGATTATTAAGCTCCCTTGCTGTAACTAGGTAGCTGGAAAAATTGAGAGCATTGGCCTCAGAGATACATATCTTCATCCCCAAAAAAGTCTCATAAAGGACAGAGTTAAAAGGGATTTACTGGCTGCTGTGCCGATCCAGGGGAAGCAGCAGGTCGGTGAGCGGAGCAGACACTATGGTCCAATGCTGTCAAGGTCTCTACAGCAGTATTGGCTTAGGTGTACCCTGCTGTGGCCACACAGTCCCACCCTTGCCGTGATGTTTTCTGGCCCCTCAGTTATGCCAGCGTTACTTTTTGTGAAACAGATGTGAGAAGTAATCCAAATTTTTTTTTTTTTTTAAATAGATTTTTAGAAGGGTTGTTTTTCACCTAGCCCAGCTGCCTGATCTAATTTCCAGCATAGCTCCACAAGTTGCAGTGCTGTGGCAGCAGCATCAGGGAAGGAAAAAATGCTCAAGCACTTGGGAAGACAACAACTTCTAAAATCAGCATTGTCCAGCCCCCATCTAAGGGTGAAAGCAGCAAGAAGAGAGGGTGTAGAAGCTCAGCTCATGCCACCCTGGGGGCTCCAGGCTGGGTGGAAGAAGCATAGAGCCCTCTCTGTCTCCCACTGTTTGATTTCTCCTGTGTTCAGGGGAAAGAGGTTTACTGTTATTACTGTGCTTTCTGTAGAAGGAGGATTGTATCAGTGCTCCCTGATTTTATCATTGTTTTTTTTTCCTCATAACAACTTTCTGGTGTGAATGTTAGCTAATCACACACAACAAAAAAACCTACCTGGTGGCAGGAGTATGGTCCCATTTCCAAAGTACACATTAGCGTTCCTGTCGTACTAAAACGATATAGATAAGTGGCTCACAGGTCTCCATGACAAACTTAATAAATGGATTCAAAGCCAAACCTGGAGATTTCAGAAAGGGATTGAAACAAGATAGTGAGCAGAAAAAGAACTAGAGCAACACCTCGTTATTTCCTAGAAATGGTTTGTAAGTGAAGAATGCATCAGTTCTGAGACACAAATGCAAAACACTCAGCCAAATTAGGAAGTAAGGAAATAAGATGACTAGCAACTGAGGTGCTGCAAACAAGAATGTTTTCCAAGAAGGGAAATGTCTTGGAAAGCTTTGATCAGCTTGGAACTTGCTTACAGATATGTGCTGACATTTACGTACGTGAGTTACCACCATAAGAAAGAAAAAGGAGGATCACATAGGATAGCCAGCACTGGGGATATGGACTTATGCTTGCCAGTGGATTTGGTAGGATTAGACACTTACAAGGCTCTTCTACTCCATTTGTAAACTAGAAAAACCCAGTGGGTTGTGCTCAGATTGTTGCAGCGCAATAAACTCAAGTATGAGCCAATTGTCTTGGAAGGATGAGCTCCCTGGGAGGCTCATTAGGCACCACACAGTACCATGCTTTAAACAAATGGCTGGGAAGGTGACGAAGCTGGGGGATTGCTGACAGCCAACTTGAGCATCCTTATGTTGCTGCTGCAAAACTTGTCCTAAAAGGAATCGGAATTGTTGGTAGATACTGAGACAGGGGTCAGAGCCAGCATCAGTCAGTGTTGGCAGAAAGAGTTCAAAAGATTTGCAATTCTGACATAGCCAGATACCCATGAGGACTTTTAAGATAAAGCAGGAATTGACCGATTTGTAAATGCTCAGTTGGAATTGGAGTCAATATCAGTGAAAGAGAGCCAAAGATATTCAGAACAAACGCACCCGGTCTGTCTGTGAATGGCTGTTGTGCTGCTGGAATTACATCATGTGATGTTAGGGTGTACGTCACACTCTCTGGTACCAATAAGGTGAAAGGACTAAAAGCATCACAGTCCCCAGTAAATCTGTGTTAAACAAGGCTCTAAAATTTGTCCTTGTATGAAGAACAGAGACTACTGGTGCTAGAGAGGAATAAATCAGCTAATGGGCATGCACTTCTTTAATACCATTTCTGAACCTACTATCCAGGAGGGAGAAACATCATATACTTGATTTGGAATGTTGGCAGTAATACAAAAATTTAGGGGACAAAGTCACTTAAATGGTGGAAGAGTGAAAAAATAGGTTAAAAAAAAAACCCCAAAGAATGTTGTAAAGACAAAGCTGAACAAAAGAAAGCATCACTGATGTCTGGCCCTCCATATTCAGTCTGAGGAGACTGCCTTTCTATAAGAGGGGCAGAAGAAAATAATATCTTACAAGCAGGCAGTGTCGTTTAGTCAACAGGTCCTTATCCAAGGGCAGAGACCTTCATACCATCTATGTATTGAAGTAGCTTTTGAGCAAAAGCAAAACGGGAAGTGATTGGTTTCTGCTGTGAGAGCCAATATCTCTGGGGAATTACAGCTTTTAAAGTCTCAGATATGTGAGATGATAGGAAAAGATTCTTATTTCTAGCTGAATACTTCTTAGAAACAGCAAAAGTAGACATTCTTGAGAAGAAATAGCAGTGGGTCGAGGTAACTGTGTTGTTGCATATATGAGGAAGAGTAGGCTAAAGTTTGCTCTCAGAATCGAGGGGGGTTGGGGGGGGTGGGGGGGGGGGGGCGGAGATTGGGTGTTAGTTGATGTAGATGTGCAAAGGAGACCAGCATAATTGCCTAAAAGACTTTCCAGCTCTGATTGTTCTCATTTTTAGGCAAAGGCACAAGTAATTGCTTCAGCCCAATGACATAGCTTGCAGGAGCCTGGAAGACCACATCAACGGTCCCCCATGCCAGGATTAGCGTTTTCAGAACAAAAAAGGCAGAATGGCAGCTACTGTGTTAGCCTGCCTGTGTCTGATGACTCCAGTTTTAATGCATGCAAATGCTAGTGCTGACAGATTAGGGCAGTGTTAAGACCAGTACCTGGGAGAAGTTGCTAAGGGTTGTTGGCCCTACATGAAATTATGAGGTACTCTGATGCTCTTCACTTAAGGTCTTAGAAACCATTGAGCTTCTTTATTTTATTTATTTGCTCAGAAGTTGGTGCATGTCACTAAATCAACAGACAACCACGAGGCACGTGCAGGTGAAATCTTTGTGTGGTCAGTTTTTGTGAAGCCTTTTGTGTCCAGACAATGAAAGGATCAGAGGTCCTGCAGGAAACAGCAGCCACAAAAGAGCATAGTATTTTGCGAAAAAGCCATGTGAGATTTTTCCCACCTGATGCCTCTGTGAAACTTGGAGTGTGAGCTAGAAACTACACACCTGCCGTTTTGATTCCTTCTATGCTCTGGAAAATAGAATTTCTGGAAATTAGAAGATTAATATGAAAGTTGCTTTACTCCATCATTAGTATCTTCTCCTAAGTGGAGCAACCCATAGTGCTCTGAAGGTTGTTTAATACCTCAGGGCAAAAATTAATACTCTTGAGTTCATGTTCTGCTTTGTAGACCCAAGAGACAGATTTTCAGTCAGAATAAGGAAATAAATGTGTATGTATTGCATGTTGAATGTAAGTGCTAATTTATGGTTATGCACAGCCATTCATTTAAATGTTTTGAGAAGTATTTGCACTCATAAATCTGTTAACTGTAAATGTAGATTAGTCCTTTAAGTTTACCACTGACATGATCCAAACCCACTGAAATTGCTAAGGTTTTCTATTGACCCTGAGCATTTCTGAATCAGATGCTGTCGGCTGTTTTCACAAATGACTAAAAATGGGCCTTCAAAAGAGAAAAGCTAGAAAACTTTGGGAATTGGCCACAAGTACAGTTTTGTGTAGACCTCTTCTCACTGAACACTTGAAACTCCCACAGGGGAGATTTTATCCTGTTCTCTTCGTTTCTCTTACTGTATCTGAGCATTGCAGCAGTAACACATTAGTTTACTTTTCCAGTAACACTCATCCCATCATGATGAGGGAAGGTATTTTAGACACAAATTCAAATTTCCCATTTCTGTGACATAACACTTTTGAAGTGATTGATTTTATTGGTATTTTTTCCTTAGAACAAAAGGAGTAATTTTGTTCAGGTTAGCAGTCTGAGTGAGGCTATTTACCTGAAAAAAGTTACTCGAACACATAAGTATTTGTGGGTTGAGGCCCTCATGGGCCACTAAAGTGTGGTCTCTGGTGACTTTCTGAAAGGCCCCCCATTGCTGTAATAGGCCAAGAGAGACTCGTCTGCCCTGTGAATTCGTATGTAAGGCCTTTTCAACACACGGATTATAGAACCAGTAAACCAAACAGCTCTGTCTATCTTGTAAATACATATTTAGGGCCTTTTTAACATGAGGATTACTGAGCTGATAGCCTGTAACAGCTCCCTTCAGAGCTGTGATAGCCTGCAAACACCCCTGCGTGAGCATTACAGGCGCTTGCAGCAATGCAGTTGGAGCTCCTGCTTCAATTGCTAACACCTGAATAAACAGTTTTTATGGAAGCAGCTTCTGTGCACACACTGCCAGCACTTCCAACCGCTGCCATCAGGCTCTTTTGTTTTGTTACCTGATGAGTGTTTCTGTGCAACGAAGCTAAGCCAGAAGATGGATGTGTAACCGTCAAAATGGAAAACATTTCTTAGATAAGAGGTTTTCTAGAAATTCCTTACACGTAGCATGGAATTTCTCTGCACAGCTATTAAGTCATGTTTTTTATTTAATAGTATAAAGGGGGGAGAGAGAGAGAAACCTTGTTTTGGCAGGGATGACTCAAGCCAAGTTCCAGCTGTGTTCAGGTAGGATGACAGCGATGCGAAGGGGCAGAACCACTATAATACCTTTGTGACTTGCTACCAGGTTGTGCTTGTTTCTTCTGTATTTTCTCCTGCAATGGGATTTCTTTCCCGAAGTTCTTAAAACTTGGGATGAATCAAAAAAGAGCCTTTAGCAAATAAAAGGCAGGTTTTGAATTCAGCAGCCACTAGATGTAATTTAAAAGAGAAGGTTTCAAGAAATACGGATCCTAATAGAGATGTGGGTGTTGCAGTGTAGAAGAGCTGAAATGGTGGACAAGCTTGTGTCTTTCCGTTGTCATCAGACCTGACCGGTGTGGTCAGGGGAACGTGAAAAGGCTTGCTGGTAGGTGCGGTGTAGATTTTCAATGGAAAAGCAGATACTTCTCACCACGTGCCGTACCTTATGCAGCTGCTGTTGTGGTGGAGGGACTGATCTGATGGCTCAGAGTGGGCGTAGATAAACCGGGACTTACTGTATTATGTTTATTTTCTGACCATCAGTTCGTAACTGCCTAGTGGTTATGGCTGAATCGTGGGTGCCCCATGGTATAGAGACATTTTAGTGACACCATTATTCTTATTTTTTGTGGCAATTCTTAATATTATAAAGCATCTGCTGTTAAGAAGTATCGTGAAGGAAGTGAACAGGTATGTGTGTGCCAGCAATCTGTGGTCTTGGTTGCTTAGGAGAGTCTTTCTGGTTTGTGGGGTCATGGGGCAGTTGGGTTTTTTTCCATTCCTACCTGTCGTTTCATACAAATCCAGAGAAAATAAATGGACTGTATTTTAAAGCTATTAATTGAAAAGCTTGTGAGGAAGTCTCCTGGACAAGTAAATAGATTATTGGGGTTGTTTCACTTGGACCTGAGAAAACACTCCAATGATTGGGGCTTCTAAAACCCTTCATTGAGATTTTTTCCTTTTAACTCAAAAGGAGTTCTGAGCTGCTAACACCTGGCCTGTGATCCAGCTGACTGTCACTACGGACTAAAAATGGAAAAGGTCACAGTTAAAATGGAGCAGTGACACTGGAATATTTTTTTGTTGTACTTCTTTGAATAACACTGTAATAATTAAAAGAAGACTCTTTTGGCATACTACAGCACAAGATTATGTACTTCACTGGCTTTTTTTCATTTTAAAACACCTGGGGATTTAAGTCAGCATAATTTACACATAGACAGTAATAAATATGTAATTTGTCCCTAACTGTGGCCAATCGTACGCTGTAAATGAGCAAAGGAGCAGTAAAAGGAGCAGTCCTTTCCTTTTACTTTTTCATCTGTCTTTTAAGAATTGAAGTCACTTTTCAAGTATAAATTCATTAAACTTAACACCATTCCACTGAGGTTCTTCAGTGTTACGATGTCCCGTATTGCTACAGGAATTCGCAAGCAGGTGAACTAAGGACAGTCGTATGGAGAGACTTGCCAAGTCAGTCAGTGACAGAACTGGCAGTAAAACCCAGGAGCCTTTATTGTAATGCATCTCTTTTTTGGCCATTAAATCTCTCTTCTTCCTTGCTAGTCATTGGATCATTTAGATGGAAGAGGATGTCAGGGTAGTTTCTGCCACAGTTGTTTGTTAATTTTGAGTGTGTTACTGTATGTCATCACAAAATTCTGACATTTAAAGCAGATGAAGTTGCTGTCATCTCACCTCCCCTAAGTAATGAATATCCCAATTTAGGGATTTGAATTGTGTCCACAACTATAGAGGATCATGAGAGAGTGGGGAGAAAAAGACACAAAACTGACATGGGCAAATTTATCAAAGTTATTACCATTTATTGTGTTTTAAAACAGGAGGAAAATATATCAAGTCAGTGATATTCATTTTGTTTCATGATTTCATAAAACAAACACATGGTTACTCCTCACTTCACCTGAAAGCTAATAAAAATTCTTCCTTGTTGTCAAAGCTTATGTTTTTCCAGGAAAATGAAGAAAAGTGAGCTTAGTTCAGCAGCACTTTATTGTTGGGCAACATTACAACATATGGTATGTGTTTTTCACTCAGCAAAGGAAGGGAAAGGTGCTGGCAGTATTTTCATATTTATGGAAATCTGTGGCGTATAAATCTTCTGTTTTGGAGAAATGCTTTGTTTAGACGGTTTTTATACTATTATACCGCATACCTCCATATATGGTTTACAGTGAAAATGTTTGTAAGGGGTTTATTAATGCTATTTTTCATATGCCTTCTGCTTGAAAGTTTGTGTAGTCTGTCTTGGAGACACGGGATTTAGCTATACAGACAAAAGATGGGAGAAAATAATTCCTTTTACGTATTCTTTTAAAAATAACCTGAGTCACGTTAACCAGCTTATTGTAATGTCACTATTTTAAAGCTCAGTATCCTAGGAAATTCAAGAGGACAGGAAGCAAGGGCCAAATCCTCCTAGCAAGAAGGAACCTTTTACGAGAAAATGGACTTTAAACAAGGTTTCAATATTATGCATGCTGGGCCTTCAGAGGAGAAATCAGAAAAGCAGGAGAGGTCTTTTCTCTGGAAGTTTGCTTTTTTTATTTAATGAGGCAGCTCTTCAAAGAGAATGTGATAGTCATTCCTGGAGGGCATGGTTTGGTGAGCAGGAATACAGGTGAAACTGTATTGTGCATCAAAAAGCAGATGATGAGTTTGCTTTGTATTTCATCTCATGATTTCATCAATCTATACAAGTATGTGTTTGGGGGTGGAGGACATTTCCATGTGCAACAGAAGTTTGAACAGCTGAAACTCAGCATGGATATGGTGCCCATAGACCTCGTTTTGGTGCCAGGAAAATAAAAACGTGTTTTAAAAGTCATTGCCTATCGCTTCATGTGCTTGATTTATAGGCACATGTATGTGATTAAAATTTGCATATTTTAACTATACATATTTTAATATGTACGTATCTCAAAGTAAACAAGAGCATGGATGGGGTGGAATTTTAGTGTTTAGTGCTTTCTAAGAATTTCTAATTTTATAAGCTCAACTTTAAATTTAGCTTTTTCATAGCATTTTGTCTTTACTGTGTCTGAAGGGCATAAACTGAATTACAGGAAGGTATTTTTCTCACAGCTGTCTAAAATTGAAAAATTAAGTTTTCAACTTGATTTTAATGAATATTCCAAAATAGCCTTCACACAGTTGTAGATCAAGGCTGTCCAAATGTGTGGAATTGTAACTGGTTAGGAGTTTGAATCTACAGCTACGTGTTCTGCTGTCCAGATAAATGCTCACTGCAGCAGATGTTGGCACATCTGTTATGCCTCCCCATTTCGATTGGCTGCCTGGGTGTTTAGAAAGTGCTGATGAGGCAGATAAATCTTCTGACACGTTTCAGGCCCAAAGCAGGCAGGCAGCAGTAATAATGATGTTTACAGAGCCAAGTGCTGGGCAGTAACGCTTTGAAATACAGCAAAAAATAAAGTATGAATTTACCTGCAATAGGTGAAATCTATTGTAAAAAGTGAAAGCTAATTATGCCAAGTGATTCTCAGCTGATTTGAACTGCAGCTATGACAGCCCATAAACCTCTGAAGTTTGTGTATCTAAGGTTTGTTGGCTAGAAAAAGGCACTTGCTACAGTTTAGAAGGAGGTCTAAGCTACGAAGGGGCTCTTTAATAAACTTAGGAGAGTTGGGAATCAGGTTTAGGAACATCTGCAGCATATGTGTTTTTTGGAAGGGGAATAGCTATCTTCTGGGGGCTTGAAGTTCCTGATCTTATCAGAATTCATACTTCCAATAAGTTTTCCTCCACCCTTTGAAGCATGTCAGATTTAAATCTTTTTATACCATTAGAGCCAGGAAAACTCCGGACTTTGGGATCTTCTCCTGAGAAGGTCCACGGTGTATCAAAGAGGACATTCGTGGACAGAGAAGGGTGTATCTGACAGTCTCAAGTGAGGAGACTGGTTTCCAAGTACATAGAGCTTTTGCAGCTGTTGGATCCCTTCCAGACCTTAATCTCCAGCACAATGAATGGCAAATAGAAATGTAGAAGTCACTGTAAAGATTTTGGCAGTGCTGTCATGTGCTCATATTGTCCAATTCCATCCAGTAGACGTCACCACTAAATTGTCCAAGTGGCTTTCAAATACCACTATTTGAGGCAAGTCCATAAATTGCAGAGACAGCCTATCGTAGAGGGGCAAAGAAGTCGATGCTCGTTATATAGCTGATATAGTTATAGTTGGTTATGTTTTATAGTACGCAGTCTACAACGTCTCTGGACAACTCTCCCAGTGTTTGACTACCCTCATGGTAAGAAACACTTCCCTAAATATCTAATTGGAATTTCCTGAGTAGCAACTCATGTCTGTTGTCTCGTGTGGCTGTCACAGTGCACCTCCAGGAGGAGTCTGGTTCTGACTTCTCTGGACCCTTGTATTTGGTACTTGAAGGAAGCAATAAAATCTCCTTTTTAAGAAGATACTTCTCCCAGCCTCCCCTCATAGGAGATGTGCTCCAGCCCCCTAATTAGTTAATGGACTTCTAGCCAGATGTGGAGTGCCGTATTCCTAGCTGATAACCAAGAGAAGGTTCATTCTTACATTTTATGTCAAAGCCATTTTCATTGGAAAACAGTTTAGGGAGCAAATTCTGGAAAGCCCCAAAACCAAAAAAATTGGACATGTTCTCCTTCCCACCCCTTAAATGGCGCAGACCAGTGGTTCTTTAGCTTTATCTCTTATTTTTCTATGTTGAAAGCCAAAGAGTTTCAATATGGGGGTCAGGATAGGAGCTTTAATAAAAAGTCAGAATTTTTTTCTTCAAATACATGTAATAATAAATCCCTTTCTTTTATTTTTTGTCAAAATTGTCCAAAAGCAAAGGAATCCATTGGAATATAGAGGCTGTTTGTTAGCCAATTTGACAGTTTAGTATTCACAGACTACTCCAGTCTGCTTATCTCATTTTACCATAAGGTTCAGTTTCTTCCTTGTCTGTGCTATTCCCACCTACTTTGTTCAATGAGAACAAAGTGAGAATGTAGAATCTAGGATTAGTGAAAAGGAAACCCTTCGCTGCATGTCATCAGCTAGTTAATTATACTTTAAACTTTTCTCGTATCCTTGCAACTTCACACTTACATCGAGTGAAGGACCAAAAGTGTGGACCAAAGCTGACTGCTGAGAAATACTATATATAAGCAGTTCATCGTGGATCTCTCTGCTCAGAAAGCAAGAATTCATGGTTTTCTCAAGTGCAGAGCATACCAGAAGGGGTGTTGGGTCTCAAGCAGATGAAAACATATATGCATATATAACATAAGAAAATATATGTATATAGTTAAGTACTTCTAATAAATTAGCATTCATACTGCACCATGGGGAAAGAACAGAAATAAAGAGAATGAATAGGGAGGTAGAAGAATTAGGGAGCAAAGTAAGACCATGGCTTGTTTGAAATAACAAAGTATGCTGAGGATATTTTACTTTCCAGTAAGTGTGATCATCCAGACAATAGGGGAAAAAAATGGTTTTTAATAGCGTTTAGGGTACTTTAAGTTTAATACTTCCCATAAGGGTTGATTTTTTGATTTATCTTTCTGACAGGAATCTGAAGATTTGGTATTATGCCTGCTAGCTAAGGGGGAAAACTCAGGTTCGAGTGGATGTTTGTGACTTTCTGGAGGATATACTGTTAGCTGTTGAGCCTTTTGCAGCCAGGGAAGCCTGTAATCTGTAAAGGGTTTTTTTTCCCCCCTCTTTGAGTTCCTTATGAGATACGCTCACTGTAAAGTCCACCATGTGTCTTTAAGCTCAAGACTTAAAATACCCTTTAAAAGCGAGTCAGAAAGGCCACACCAAGCCTGTGAGGCCCACAGAATTAAAAGTTATGTTTATCTCGTCCCCATATGCTTAGACCCTTCCCTGCACTGCAACCCGAAGTTTGTTCACAGCGCAGCGAGCAAAGGTTTCTCACATTTGTAGTCCAGCTCCATCGTTCATCCAGCCCAACCAGTTCCCCCATCTGCTCCGCGACTGCTTTCCGTCCCCCGTCCTCACCCGTTGAGAGTCTCAGCTGACACTTGGGTGCCTTCCTCCTCCCACTCCCAGCCATCAGGCTGTTACTGATCATCACACATCAGACTGCTGAATATGCGCTGGCAGGCTTGCCATGCCTTAAGTTATTCCATTGTTTGATTTCCGACGTAGAAGTCTAGCGTGCACCAAAAATTTTCTCTCCGGGGCTGCAGGGAGAGGGTGAATTCCCGTATCCAATGGAGCTTCTTTATTATCAAAGGATTCATCAGCTACAGGGCCAAATTCTGCTCCCCCAATTGCAAGGTGATATTTTATTAATAGGTGCCTATATGTCAGCATATTAATTCTGCTTTTTTTCTGCTACTACGTTTTTCTTTTTCTTTCTTTCTTTTTTTAACACTGGTATCATTGTCTACAGCATCCTGCTGTCCCAGAGCATTCTTTGTCTGGACACAAAGCAGCATGTGGCTCTAAGTGTAGCTATAAAGCAGGGATCAGCAGGAAAGTGATCTCGTTTTTAAATATTTCTCATTCTATGTTGTGTTTGCTTTTGGATTACGCATTTGAGAAATGCTTGCTTGATATTTTTCCTTTCTGCTTTGATGTAAACAAATCTTGTGTCAGAGATTCTTAAATCTAAACCAGACTTTAAAAAATGAGGATTAAATGAGACTTTAGCCTATAAGGTAGAGCCCCCACCCCTTGGACAGAGCATTGTTTTTCCCCACCATGTGGAGTGGAGATAACCCTCTGTTTCTTTGTGGTAAGCTACCAACCAAATCCATTCTGGCAAATCTGACACCCAATGTGATTTGTCCTTTTCGATGCTGTTTATGAGAAGTCAGGACAGTCTTCTGTCAAAATTGATAAGTGAGAAGACAGTGGGGAATGCAATTTTATTTGTAACAGCACAGCTGCCAGCAGTTCCAGCTTGTTTACATCTAGGCTGGCTCTGTCTTGCTCCATAGCTTTTCTATTTCCATCCAAATAGCCCCCAAGTACATTGTGGATGTGCCTGTCTATGTAAAATCTGCGTAACAGAGCATACCGGGAATGTTAGAGAGGGGAAAAAAGAACTTATTTCTTTAGGTTATTTTCACAACTCGAGCATGTCAGTCGCTTCAAAAGCGAAATCTTGAATTCTACCGAATCTCCATAGGCATTTACAGAATGGGTTCTAAAACTGAGCTATAATCTGCTAAAATCCTGCGATGCTTGTTACCTTCCATGGTGAACGTACCAGAGGAGTTAAGAGCTTTGCTTTTCTGGTGGAAGCATTCTTTTTCTGGTGGAATTGGCCAGTGTTTGTAAATTAAATCCACTACAGACATTTAAATACAAGTTTATTTGCTGTGAAAAGAACGCAATAGGACCCTGCAGTGACCTCTGAAGGGGAGGGCAGTTTCATTGCACTCTGCTTCACACTGAATACTTCTGCTGTAGCCTACAATTAGCCTGTGTTCCGTAGACGTTAACGTATTTCCTGGAAAATCCTTTTGGCAAGAGAGCGTAACTCTTGATGGCATTAGGATAGTTCTCAGGTCTAGGAAGCCTTTGTTTGGCTGCGGTATTACTTGCCTTCAGTCCGGCAGTCCCAGAATCCCAGGCGGTGTTGATCTTTTTTTATAGGTACACTTAAGAAAGCTACAGTGGTAGGTGTTTCCTCCATATAGTCTCTCCTGTGAGCTTTTCTTTACAGTAGCCAACCCTTAACATGCAGTTATCCTGGAGGTAAAGTGAGAGAGGGGGGGTATGTTTGACTGATCTGGCTTAGGACAGACGAGCTTTTCTAGCAAACTGAAAATTCTTGTTTCCTTTTGGCATTTCTCTTTTTGCAGTTATTAACCAATAATTAGTCTTCTACATGGTTTGTCATTAAAAGGTAGAGTCCAGAGGTGGCTGCAAATGTCAGTGCTCTGGTTCTGTGAATTGTGGGGTCATCTGGCACTTCTGCTTTCTCATTAAAAGTGTATATCCTATCACTGTGTTTTCAAGAGTTGCAATCATGCTCTTAAATGAATTGTTTGGTGATTGCCAGGGGAGACTCTCTGCAGTGTAACCGGCCTGCCCAGCACGCACTTACACACAGATATATACGCACTGTATGTACCTATATACTCATATACATAAATTTACACACAAATACTACCTCCCCTCCACACATGGATACACATATACACTCAAGTAGACAACTAAATATTTAACGCCTACTCTAAGCCTGAAAACAAAATATCTACCTTCAAATGAAATGACTTTGTTAAGTGTACATTGGAGGCACCACAGACTCTCTTCATCTAGAGATAGGTAGCCCATAGGAAAAAAAAAAAACTCATTATATTTGAAATAGATTGGTGTGATGACTTCTATTGATGCTAGGATTTACACATATTTTTCTGAGCTTCCTCAAATTACTTCTGGTCATTGTTAAAGACATGACTGCTAAACAAAGCCTAGCTAAGAGAATTGGAAACATGATTTGGGTAAGGTGAAATGTGATACTTGTTTGAAACACCAAATGTCTGTTTTAAGTGTGTAGTCTTACCCATTGTACATAACCTGATCATTTGTACGTGACAGTCACAACTCCTACTGCTTGGTACCAATTCAGAGGTGAAATAAGTGGTGTTATAAAAGGAAGTCTAAAGAACACGATTCATTCTGCTGATGATGCTTTTTTGTTGCAAACCCAGGCCGTTGTTTCCCCTGTTTTACAACCATTTGCAACATATGCTTTTATGTAATGTATAATACCATTCTTATCACTTCTGAATTTGAGATTAATTTTTCTTTTTAGTAGCTCCACTGTTAGCTCTCTACCCTCCTAGGACTTCATTAGATTGAACTGTTCCTGTAATAAGAGTGAAGGGATAGCTCTGGTTCTGTTTGTATTATTTTTTTTATTTCATGAGCAGAATTACTTGCCAGTGATGACAAGTGTGTGATATTATGAAGATTAATATTATTGAAGGTAGCAATGTAAATGACTGGTGATTTGGCAGCCTGGAAAAGGTATGTCCTTTGAGCAGCCAAAATTCAGCTATGCATATAAACTGGAAGTTGATCTCACCCATAAAGATGCAGAAACAAGATGATACTGAAGAGTGAATCTTAATTTTAAGGTGTGTGTAGTCCCCGTAGTCCCCATGCATTTCTGTTTGATGCTTCAGAAGGGTGATACTAGCTGAGATGGATGAGGACTTTTTTTCAGTATAACCAGTTTATTAAAATAAGTCAGACCTTAATGTACTTTCTCAGTTAATTCTTCATTGAGCTATTCTGTAAGTACTCTGTTCTTGGCCTTTTGTGCTTTATTCATTGAGTTAATCATTCTGTCAATTATAACATTAGCGGGATGAACATTAAAACAGCTTCTCAGCTATTACTACAGGTAAAAAGGAAAAGCAAAGATAAAAGTAACTACTCTGTTCTTATTCTGCTTTATTATTTTGGTTTTGTTTTCCCTTTTTCTTAAAATTCATGGTAAGTACTACACAACTGGTGCTCTCTGAATTCTTTTGCCTTAGAACACATTACATTACTGTGGGCTTTGTAGATGCAATTTGTCAGCCACCTTAGAGACTTGAGCCAAGATACAGCTCTTTTGTACATTTTAGGATGAAGATAAAGCATATCTGAATTGCATTGTTTGTTTCACCACCCAAGGACTTTTCCAGACTGGCAGCTTTTTATCTCTTTTGTGGTGAAGTAGGACTCCTTCTCCAGTACTCTGTGGTGACTTCCTTTTCTAAAAGCTGTATGTGTACTGTTGAGTTGGCTCCTAATTTAAAACCTGGCGATTTCATGCTTGTAAATAGCAAAACTTCCCTTCTCCTTTCTGTCTTTTTTTTCCCCATTCAGGAGCGTTGTTGAAAGGGGAGAGGGAAGAAAGCACAGTGTTTTGGTTTTACGGGCTGGACTGTACTGATATATAACAGCACGAAAAGCTGACATTCTTTTCCTCTAGGATAATGGAGTTAAATGGGACAGGGTAAATGCTAGTTAATGCTAAGAAATGAAATAGTTGACTGTGTCATAAACAGAACAGGTTTAGGATGCTCTGTCTTACCACGTCACAAAAATACAAACCCTGAACTCTGAATCACAGGTTCTGCTACACTGGAAAGTAACACTAATTAAATTTAATTTGGTATTTGACTATGTCTCGACAGCAAGATGATTTTCTCATTGTAATGAGGACTAAACTGTTAACTGAAATGATCACACACAGTCCATTTAGGAAAAATACTGTTGTGTTTTGATTCCATGCTGTCCCTTCTAATGGTGTTACCAGAGTTCATGGGACCCATTACTCTGATATACTGTACGGGTGAAGGGAACTCAATAGCTATTACGATTTTGATAGTCTCTCTTGGTCCTTTTAGTGGTGTGCAACAATTGCTATAAAGGCAGATGGGGAATATTGGAAGGATGTAGAGTATTTATAATATTTCTACAGTGCCTTTCAAAGACTCTGTAATCATTTATTCTTTTATGTCCTGCTACTTTGGTGATGTTTGCATTGTTTTCTTCTTATAGATAAGGAAAACAAGTCACAAAAAGTTACGTAAGGTGACTGCACCAAAGCAGTTACAACTGAACAGGGAATAGGGACTTGAAGGCAGAAAACTTCTGGAAACCTGCTAAAAAAATGTCTTATGAGGCAAGATCTCACTGATTTTTTGCAAAATTATGATAAATTTGAGAAGGTAGGGAAATTTCCCTTCCTCACTATAGAGCATCATCCAGGGAAGCATCTCCAGTAATGTAAAATAAACCCAGTAATTTTTCAAAAAATTTACAGTTCTTGATCTTGCAACCAGTTACTTGTATCAATAAGTTCATCCTCTGTCATTTGTGATGGTAACCTTTTTTTAAGGTTTCCTTATTAAAGGCTTCCATTCTGGAAAAGGGGTGGCGTGTTTCTGTACACAAATAAATTGCAAAGGGGATCAGCAAGTTTCCTTGTCAGCACAGTCTCAAGAGACTCCCAGTCCTAAGATGGCACGTTTGGACATGAGGGTAACCAAGTGTAGAGTTTACCTTTGTCATGCTATAGAATGACGTTGAATAATTGATTAACTTTTATTAGTTATACTGGTCTACATTACATAGAGAAAACTAGTTTTATTGCATTTCACAGCTAGTAAGTCATGAGTTGACAAAAATGAAAAATGGACATAGAATGAGCCAAGACAATGTTATAGTGTCCAGCAACTGGACTGTAAACCCTTTAGAGCTGAGGCAGTGTTTTCCTCCTTAAACCTCCATTGCACTAGAGCAGCCCAAGAGTTACAGTTCCGTGGAAAGAATTCTATCAATGTCTTCGCTAATTCTGTGAATATAGTACGTCAAATTCAACAAAAATATTATTATCATCGCAGAGACCATCAGGGATTTCCCGAACCTGCTTATTCCCTGGCAATTCCCGGGCAAGGGACATCAGATCTCAAGTTTATTCTGAGTTTCAAAGCCACCCAGTTGCCTTCAAATACTGGGGGTTCTTGTATGGGCTTTGAGAGTCTCCTCCTTGGGAAGAGGGTAGCTTGCTGTTCACCCCAACTAATTTGTATTGAGCTCTAATTTCTTGTTTGCCTTATTTCCCACCCGTACAAATTTTTTTTCTCATCACCCAGAAGTGTGAGGGTGCAAGACAAACAAAGGATCAGAGGATGAGGGAGAGGAAGGAGACCAAAGTGGCAGTAGTGGTAGTGCCTGGCTGTACGCATGATTCATAGGTAGTGAAGCAGTCACTTTAGTAAATGGGACTTCCTGCTTACCAGGCAGTAATTTCTTTACAGATTTCTATAGGTGAGATAACAGGATGGTTTATAAGGTGAGAGTAGAAGGAAGGTGATGCAGGGGCTGTGTGGATGCGGGCACTTATGGAGAATGGAAATTTTTGGGGGGAAATGGAGAAAAGTGTGAGTGAGGCTGCTGTCTGTGAATATGAGTGAAGGGTCACTTAGGGAAAGAGTGAACTGAGAAGGGCTTTGAAGATAAGGACAGAAGGATTGCATTGGTGGAGAGGTGGGATGGTTCAAATGGAGGTGAGAGAGGCTGACAGGCAGTGATGAGACAGGGGCAGAGCTCAGCCGCGCTATAAATGGGTTGAACAGTGTTGGACAGGGAGTAGCTAATCCTGACAGAAGGTGGGGGGAGAATTCAAAGGTGTGCATGGCTTAGTAGAGACCAATCACAGAGGGGTCAACAAAGAAAAATGGGGCAGCGTAAGCTTTCCATGTGTGCAGTTATTCCATCACAGGATCATCACATGAATACGTCTTGTCAACATCTTTTGGGTGCAGTGAGAGAAAACTTTACCAACTTCCCTCTTAGGCTGTAACCTGTTTTCCAGTGTGTGGAGGGAAAACGTGAACAGTTCAGATCTCTTTTCACCCCCAAAAAACTGTTTAAGAGTGGTCATGGGCTGTTTTCTAACAGACCATCAGTTTTACTCTTTGTAATCTAGCTTTTAGTAGAAAGACCCACTATAACTGCAAACTGATGCAAACTTTTCCAAGGTCTCCTTTAATAGCCCTTAACCTCTTTTCAGCAATTCCGGAAAGCCAACAGCCCAGTTGATGACATTTATAATCTACTTCTCTAGCACTTGAGAGAAATGACAGTATTAACCTAGCCTTCCCTCCCCAAAGAGGTGACAGCTCCTTGTTTGGTCTTATGTCTCCTGAGGCTGACAGCCTGTAAACTGGTTTTCCATCATTGAAGCGAATGACGGCCTTTAACTGGGAGCCAGAGGCTACAGGCACTACTCCATCACTTTAGAGGATGACCAGTATAACCAGTTTTCAGTCCTTCAGGAGCACAACCTGCACCTCTTTGCTGTCTTTTCTATGTTTGAAGAGATGACCTACCTTGGAAATTTGCATCCCAGTCTTTCAAGACAGGATAGTCCTTATTCTAATGTCCATGTCTATCTTTTAACCAAATAATTTATGACAAAACACTTTAAAGTATTGTCTTCACTGTGGCAATGCACTGAATTATTGTTCTGCCCACACAAAGAAAAGAAGCAGCAAGTCAAAGATTTAGCAATTTGGCATTGAATTCTGTCACTTGGCAGCAGAAAACTCTTCGTGTTGAGAGGCGGCTGCCCCCAGAGTGCCCAAAAGAGGGGGAGGCTGTCATCTCCCAAGCTCTCTCCTCAGTCCCTCTCCTTCCACCATCTGTCTGTCAGCACACTTCATGAATCTCCAAATATTGTTTCTCACAGATTTTTAAAATGCTGAATTTTGAAGACTGTCAGTTCAGTCCCTACGTGCACACACACAAAACCCAACGAGAAGGCAACTGTATGCGTGCATGCATGTGTGTGTGCATGTGTGCATGTATCTAAAGGGATTTCAGAGAAGGAAATTACATTCTTAGAAATTCATTACTGCTGCCAAACTTATTGTTTCTTCTGTTAAAGACCAGTTGGGAAAAAAAAAACACTAAAAAGTGTCTGTCGCAATAGGCAATGTCCAATGCATTTGACCGTGATGGTCAAGGTTCTTTAGTGTCT
Organism: Haliaeetus albicilla; assembly: GCF_947461875.1. Taxonomy (NCBI): domain Eukaryota; kingdom Metazoa; phylum Chordata; class Aves; order Accipitriformes; family Accipitridae; genus Haliaeetus; species Haliaeetus albicilla. The sequence continues at coordinate 32,218,617 of NC_091496.1, forward strand.
CAGTTGCTGTTCTTCTGTTGAAGTTGTTTTAGATGTGCTTGTTATATAGAGTTAAAGTTCAGGCTTGTGGGCTTTTGCTCTGAGAGATGATTTAATATTTTATTCAAAGTGTTTTTAAATTTTCCAAAGATGTTTTGTCAACCCTGATTTGTTTGAATGTGACCAGGATGTATCATGTTTGCTGTAAAAAAGATGATGCCGTGAGGTTAGTAGTGCAGATGTGCCATGGGAAAAAGGCAGTTATCTGGAATGACTTCCAATGCAAAGTAAGAGACCTCATCCAACTTCTCCCTCATGCTGAATGAGATACTACTTGAGTATGTACTTGAGCCTAGGCTGAAAAGCATGAAATGTTTATTGGGCCTTCAACACTAAGTACCACTACCTCAGTCGTAGGTATCTACAGCTTCTAGTGCCTACAGCCATGCGCAGTCATCAGACTATGCCTCGTACAGTCATTTAGGAAAGAGGTAGTCCCAAGAGGACCAAGTACAGATCTCAGCTCCAAGCTCTGTTACTGGGTGGAGAAACAAAAGCTGTGGCAACTCAAGCACTATGCGCAGCCAGGGCTGGTGTATCCCAGTCACTGTTATTTGTCATCAGCTGGTGCCCAGAGACAGTTTTAGCAATCCTCTTGGACTCCCAGGATGGACCCTCTAGGGTCGTCCTCATTTTCCTTTGCTCTTTCATGCCCCGAATGGTTAAATTATTCTGCTCATTGAGCCAGCGCACTGAAAGGATTCAGTTTGTTTGCAGCCTGAAACATTGGTACAGCTTTGTAGCAACATTTTGAGAAAAATCATCCACAAGAACTTCAGGGTCATTCCCGATCGAAGAAATTATGTTCAGAGCAGTCCTTGGGGCCCCTGTCCAGCCTCAGCGTGGGGAGACGGGAGGTTGTGCCGGCAGGACAATGAAAGTCAATGGATTTCAGCTTGTGCACAGCTCCTCATTTGCCTTGATTTAAAGGTCCCAGTCTCAGTCCTTTATGGTGTATTTAGGCTTCCTTATAGGCCTCCAAGGGACCACAAGCTTCTTTATTCCTTAAAAGTATACCTTGTTGCTGTAATTGAAGCCGTTTTGTTACTGTAATTTCTCCCTAATATTACAGCTCTAGTCAAGTGCTCTTTCCCTCTGGAGGCATCAATTATTATGGGGTTTGAATAGGCCTCCTTCCAGTACATATACTTTTGCTCCCAATGCCAAAATCAGGTCACTGCGATTCTCTTCCCTAATAAAACATGGTCCAGTGTTTCTTCTTTCAAACCTGATGTATAATGTGTACTGGCGACTGTTCCACTTCTCACCACCCTATTTAAAACTCCTGCTGTATTTAAGAAAAACTAAAGAATACTACAGGTTTCACAGTATTTTCCACATTTTCTCAGTTTCCATTAAGATGTTGAATGTCCAAAGTCCAGGGAGAAGTTTATAGGGTTTATGCAGGTACTGAACCCATGTGGATGTGAATGTTGGTGAGGGAGCAGGGGAGGAAGCCATAGCAGTGCACTTCGTGAAAGATGTTCAGCTGAAATGAAAATGGCGCGGGGTTCATCGGCTAACCCATGTGTGTGAACTGCAGGTTTTTCTGTAAGTTGTGGTATATTTTGACAGCTGGTCCCCACAAGTCAATGGGACTCAGTCAGTAGTGAGTCCTCACTGCTGTGCGCCCTGCGCCTGTTTATGGATTAATCTGCATGACATCTCTGGGGATGGGGAGGAACAAGCTCTGTGCCACAGACTGAAAAGCAAAGCGTGGGTTTGTCTCTCCTTTTTTTGCACAGCCATGAGAAGCAGAAACTCTTAAGCTCCAAATGTCACCTGCAGAGTCCCTTTAAATACATATATCAACTAAAGTTTCCCATTTGCACCCAAGCTAATACTCTGTGTTATTGGATTCATCGTGCTTTATTACAAGTATTTGTTTCACAGTGTTCAAACCAAGTGCAGCTTTGCATTTTAGTGAATGATTCCCCCATGAAACCCTAAAGACGCTTAACTCAGATGGGTGTATGTAGTAGTTATCGCTGCACCATCTGCCCTAAAACTTGCACTTTTCATGAGATGCCACTGCTGGGACATCTGGCACTAAAAATATGTTTTCTGCATCATCTCACAATTGAGGAGAATGCCATGGCTGTTCAGCTCCACAGGAGATTCCTTGAAGCATCCTTCTGTTACCTAATAGCTTCTGCGATGAAGCTATGGCACTAAACTGGCCAGGGAAGGAGTTATGCTATTAAGGGAAGGCTGTGTTTTTGCTTTATGGCTTGGATTGCTGTTAGAAGGGAGTGGCACTTGTGTGATGGATTGATTGATGTGTAGCCAGTCTGTCTTGTATCCTATAAATCAATAGTTGATGTGATAGTACTAAAATGCCTATGTAATATACTGTAAGTCATCTTCTATTATCCAAAAGCAAAAAACCTGCAAAATCGATGCAGAGCCGTATTTCTCAAAGTTTGGCATGTCTTACTGAACTGTTTCTGTATAGCTTGAACCTGCAGTATACTTGGATTTCCTTCTTAATTTACAGAATATTTTCCCCCTTAAAGCTGCACACAAAATATTGTGTCTCAAGACCGGGCCATATGAGTAGGTCATACAGTATGAGTATGTCCTACGGTATGAGTATGTCAGCGGCTTGGTGCTCCCTTGTGTTATACAATGTTTTTTTCCACCCTTGGCAAAAGCCACCATCCGAGCCTGTGTGTTTTCTTGTAGGAGGTGGAGCTGTGCCGCATTAGCAGCCAGGAGAAGCTGGGGCTGACTGTCTGTTACAGAACTGATGATGAGGAGGACACGGGGATCTATGTCAGTGAGGTAAGGACGTGGCAATGGGGATGAGCGTGGGAGATGCTCGTGGTGGAGGGCTGAACGCGCCAGGGAACGTAAGAGCAAGTGCTCTGAGACCAGAGTGTGGAAGTGTCGGCTGTCAGCCAGCACGTGTCACTTTCAATTCGTTTAGATTATCAGTTTAAATTACGTTGCCCAAGTAGCGTAATTATTACTAGTGAGCTTCTTTAATGTGAATGCTTTTAACTACAACTTCATAGTATAGGGATGTACAAAGCAGTCTGAGCATGGTCTGCATTTTGAAAGCAGTCTGCCCTTATGAGAGAAATCAGGCAGAGTTTTTAAGGAGAAAAGCACCTTCTCCACACCCTGCTTGCATTCTCCCCCTGCCACAGCCTCGGTAATCATAACAGTGGATAATCACTATTTTACTATTTGTGGTTTTGTTACAGTTGTGATACACACCGACATACCACAGGTGGGTGGAGAGAGTAGCTTGGGAGAGGAATATGTTGGAAAGACTAACAATATTTTTTGCCAGACAAAAACCAGAATACCAGATGCTGAGATGGGATGAACCCTTAGGTTTTCATTGGCTTCACCAGCAAAACATGGCATCCAGCACATATCACAGGGTGCTAGTGTTTCACAGGTTCAGCCCACAAGACTTCCAGGAACACTAGCTCCCTTTCAGTCTCCAGCCACTCAAAGAGGGCTGTTTTTCTGGGTAAAGCGAACTCTTGTGAGTCCAAGGTCACTGGTGATTGTTCTGCATGAGCTGCATTTCCAATTTCTCACTTTTGTGACACATTGAACCAAATTTGGACATTAGGAAAAAGTTGTTTACTGAGAGGGTGGTCGGTCACTGGAACAGGCTCCCCAGCGAAGTGGTCACGGCACCAAGCCGGTCAGGGTTCAAGGAGCATCTGGATGATGCTCTTAGTCATATGGCTTAGTTTTAGGTAGTCCTATGAGGAGCAGGGAGTTGGACTCCATGATCCTGCCAACTTGAGATATTCTATGATTCTGTGATTCTAAATTCTGAGCGAAGCTCATGGACAGAGGCAATCAGTAGAGAGAATTCTCCTATGTATCAGTGAACGGGGATGAAGGCAAGATTGCACGTTCGCAGGCCAGCAGCAATGTCAAAGAAGCAGAAAAGCACAGCCTTGGAACAAGAGTGAGGAATTAATATAAGACTACCCAAGAATAAGTCTTCCACCAGTTGTATAAACACTGCTGTTAAAGTCTGTTTGACCTTGTGAGGACAAAGAAAGTGCAGGAATCTCTTAATACACTCCAGGATTGTATCTGAAATGTGCTGGTTTTCCTACATGGCAGAAATTTCTCAGACCTTTTAAAATGAATGTAATTATATTGTCTTTCGTACTTGATTAAGCACTTCAGAATCATTTTTTTTTTCTGTGACAGTGCACAAGAAGGAAGTAATATCTAACAGCTGTAGAGGATGTAACCTGCAAACCAAATGCTCAACACAAATGTTCGGTTTGAAAAAATAGCTTATGGCATGACGAGGCAAAATAAATGATTTAAGATAACCATCAAGTGAAAGGTGATAGATCGAATTGCCCTGCAATGAACAGTAGGTCATTGCTCAGGGATGAGCTATAGTGACTTTGATAAACTGTTAATGGAGCCCTAAACATCTATTTAGGTTAAACTAACTTAAAATTAACTGACTCAGACCAGGAACGACATACAATACCTGTGAGTGATCTATACAATATAGATCCTTTGGGGTTTTTTGCTGTTTCCTTGCGAGCTGCAAAATTCCAGAGGAAGTAACAGATTGATAACTGAGATAATCATTTAATAGTAAATGTTTCCATGAAAGAAAAATAAACCTACCCTTTTCCCAAAGACAGGCCCATTTGTATAGAGGTATCAACTGCTGCAGAAGCACCTCAGTCCATAGTGAACTTCCAGAGAAGAGGGAGTCTGTCATTAATTCTTAGTGCTCTGACAGCTGAAGGTTAATGCCTGACAGTAGCATAAGAAAGTATTAATCTGAAAATCATATGCTCCCAACCCTTTCTGTCTTTAGGCTTTTATCTGAAACAAGCTCATGTGATTATTTAAAGAACTGTTGAGTTCATATGACTCTAAAGGAAACTTCAGATTGTCTGTGTACAGAGTAAAAATGGTACTTTTACAAATTGTGCAATTGTGCAGCTGTTACCATTTCCAGTAAAAATCTTTCCATGTTCAGTTACTGGATGTTGTCCTGTGCAGGTTGATCCAAACAGCATTGCTGCCAGAGATGGCCGGATCCGTGAAGGAGACCGCATTTTGCAAGTATGTGACAATAGACTCTTCCTTAAACTCTTTCTTCAGACAAATGTGCAGTGCCGTGTTCTCTGTGGACTGTTAATGAGGGAAGGTAGTTCTCTTTGTTACTGTGATCGATGAGAAAATCCATGTCTGTCTGTTTTTTAACACAATAGCCGGGAGCTAGAGTGCGTGTACTGAAAAATGAGAATGACAAACTCGTTCTTGCTCATGCCCTTATGTCCCATGTCTTTTTTTGCCATATTTATTAGCAAATCTCATTTCCCCTATGTTCATCTCAGTGTCAAATTCTAAACAGGGACTCTGCAGACATAAATATGGGTGTCAGAGACTTGCTGATCATTCACTGATCGCATGAATTTGGGTAAAACTCACTTGTGCTGAGCATATATGGTAAGAGTTTTCATACAAAAAATGTGCTGTTAGTGAAGGATGATATTGAGCATACTTGAGGAGGGGGTTCATTAGGCTTTTGTTAATATTTTCTTTCCTCCACCAATAAAACATTGGTTTTCTGAGTTCCTTTTCTAATCCACCATCTTGGCTTCTTTTTCCCCCTTTGTTTCTATTGATCCGTTCATTTAAAGAGCTGCCCCACAGATAGGTTTGTGTGATACAGCATAGCCCCTGTGCGTACAGGTGGCCGGCTGCTGGCTCGGGAGGAGGGCAGCGTACCTCTACAAAGAGGGAAGGAGCTAGAAGAGCAGTGGATTTCTGTCTTCAACTGGCAGTGAATAACACATTTTTTGCCCTAGTGACAAAATCACAAAACAGCTACCAAAAATCAGTAGATTGGAAACTCTTTGCTGTACTGTAGCATTTTAGTTTTTGTTCCCAGTTGATGACCCTTGCATTTTAACCTTTTCTCACTGGAGCCCCAGAAGTAGCTCCTGGTGATGACAGGTTGCTTTTCTGTAACACGTTCCATGATTGCCCTTCATTAATTTAGGCACGTGAGCTTTCACGTTGTCACAAGATCAGCCTGTTCCTTCCCTCCAGTATTTTCATTTCTGCAGGAAATGTCTTTGCTGAAACGTGTACCTATATCTCTTACCCTGGTATCAGCTTTGGGAGTCTAACTAACACAACAGGATCTACGAGCTGGCTTACCAAGTGGCCCATCTTTCGGAGGGGAAATAAGAAGTTACATTTTAATGTCAGGGCTCACTCAGGGGCTGCTGGTTTATTCTCTGTGTGGTTGGGAACGTGAAAACCCTCACAGGACGGATGGTGTTCCCCCCCCAAGAAGACACAGACACCACGGTGCGAGGGCGGTGAGCTCCTTGGTGGTACTGGGAGTGATGGGACCACATCATGGGGTGCAGCTAGGAGAGGAAAAGTCAGTGCACTGCCTTCTGCGTCTTTCTGTAAAATACCGACTGAAGAAAGCAAAGAGGATATAGCGACATTTTTAACTTTCAAAAATCAGAAAAAAACCTAGTTTATTTGTCGGAGTAGAAACAACTTTCATTCCTACTCTGTGCGTTTCAAAATAAGGAAATAGAGGGTAGGTCCATTTTCTGCTCCTGTCCTTGCTTTCTAAAATTTCTGGGTGAAGTGGAGAGCCAACAGCAGTTCAGACAAATGTTCTCCAGTTCCTAATGAAATTCATTTCGATTGTGAGTAAAGACTCAAGGGGCGAGAGAAAAGCATAGGTAATTCTGCCGTCCTTTTGTAGACTGGAGCATTACTTTAATGTCAGTGCTGATATATAGCTATGAGTTTGATCATTAAAGTTAACACCCAGAGAGTTATGTGGGGTTTACTTTCATATCTGAAAACACATTGACCCTCTATCTGCTCTTATTGATGAGATAACTCAGAGAAATAGAAGGTGACAGTGCCATTACGGGGGGATTACTCCGAGGCTGGGTGAGAGCCGGATCCTTGAGCGTGGGGACATTTTCTGTGGGTGGCGGATGGCATTGGTTAAGGCTGGGAGGGACGCGTTTCTTTGTGTATTTCTCACAAAATTACGGCAGATTTCCTCACGTTTTTGAGTCTAAAACTGTCCCCTTCTCATTCTCACAAACCTCACACCTCTCCAGTCACCTTCACAATCCCCTTAAGCACCTGAGAAGAGCCTGAGTATTTCACATGAAATGTTACAAAGTCAAGGGAAAGGTTTGATAAGGACGGTGCCTGAACTCCTGCTGTTTTTAACGGCGAACCTCCAGGCTGACGAGTGCTGCCCGTGGGAGCGAGATGCCGTGGGGCAGGCTGAAGTCTCTGCTTTTTGGGTTAGGGCAGCTCTGCGTTATCAAATGGTCGTCTGGTCTCCCACAGACCACTGCTATCCCTTAATGTAAGCTTTGAAGGGTCTCAGGCATTTTACTTATTGCTGGTTAGATAATGAGGGTACACACTGGGCTTTTCTTTGATCTGAATTAAAGCTGTGTTTTCGAGTCAAGGCTTTCAGGCCAAACATACGTGGAGAAATGCAACTTTCTCTTTACTTTTCAATCAGTCAGGAAGTTCCCGCTGCTTTGAAATCAAACCCTTACAAGATTTTATTTCCCCCAAATATTCAGATCCCTCTGTCTTCCAGTTTTGTGTTCACCCATTTTCAAATAGCCAAGTTGGGGTTTTTTTGTTGCTACAATGAGAATAATCCACTTCTTGTGCTGTGAACTGGACAAAACCAAATACATATGGAAAATAAGATTTCTATTTGATTCCCCCAGTAAAGGGTTTGGACAATGCAAAAAGTGTTTGTTACCATGTAGTCATGGACGTGGCTGTTTTAATGAGGGGACAGATAGGAGGAAGGTAGCGAGACAAGCACATTCGCATTGGAGAACCACTTTTATTTTGATAAGGGGGATACATATGTTTTGTGTGGTTCTGGATACTAAGCTGTCCACACAAATATGAAATGATTAAATGGAGCAGCAATAAGCAGTGGCCTGTAAGTATTGCCTGGTGAGAGATAATACTGTAGCTCTCTAATTGGCTCGCTACCAGCATACAGTGTGACTGATTTCATCTGTAGCATTACCAGTCTTGCTTCCACCAGCACTATTATCTCAGAGTGACACTTCCATTACTCTGAACGGAGAAAGATGAACGTCACCTGTCAAGGGCTGGTTAATTGTGTTGCTAGATGTATGTTACCAGGGCGCAGGTTGGACATTTATGAACATAACTGCTTCCTCTGATGTCCACCATCCTTCAACGATCGATACAGCTCTTACAGTAAGCGCATAATTGAGTGAAGGCACTTACCACTGAGGGGCTGAAGATGAGCCCGTTGCACGAGTTTCATTGTCCATACATTCAGCACAAATGAGCTGATATCTGCCCTTTATTGTGTGTTGCTTTGTGGAAATAGAAACTAATGTGCCGCTTTCATTTGTTTTCTAGATAAATGGCCAAGATGTCCAGAATCGGGAAGAGGCAGTGGCATTGCTCTCCAGCGAAGAATGCAAGAAAATTGTGTTGCTGGTCGCAAGACCGGAGATGCAGGTTAGACTAAATAGGTGCACTGAGCCAGAACCTGGGTTATACTGTACATTCACTGTCACTGTAAGTAATGAACTGCTGAGAAATAGGAATGTCAAAGTTCTTGACAAAAGGAGGAAACAGATAATTGCTGAGCTTTGACCCTGTTTAACCAACACAGAAAATAACATGGTGTTACTAGGGCTTGTTTTCCCCAAACTAAGCAATTCCTTTCCAGCAGGCAGAGTAAGCAGGTATACAAATCAGGCTGGCAGCACTAATATGACATTAGTAAAATATGAAGTAGAACTTGAAAACTCGTTAGATGGTTCTTATTTGTTCTGGGGGTAAATTTCCCGTACTTACCTCACTCATTTATAGGAACTTACACAAAGCTGTAGTTGGCCATCAGTGATGTCTCTTTTTATCCTATGTGCTTATAAGCAGGCATGTAAACTATTCATTTGTGTACCAATTATGGGACTTTCACTACAATACCATTCAGCAAACCTGGATCTAATTGTTTTCAAAGCACCTTGGTCACAAAAATGTGCTTGTATCTTGGGAGGTGCATTTTCAAAAGCTTTTAGAAACATTTCTATGGTTTTAAACATAAAACAATGCCAATGCCAAGAATCTTGCCATGCCAAGAATTTTTTATATCATTGCAGGGGGCATATGTTAGGTTGATCATCTGACTAAAGGAAAGGTAGAGTGGAAGGAGAATACTGTTTGCACTTCCCTTTATATTCTGTTTATAGGCCATTGCAAAGCAAAAGACAATATATTGTCACTGTTCTCTCCATCTGCCAACAATTCAAAGTTGGTTATGTTGCCATTTGTCTCTCATGCTATTGATCTCATATTCTCAGTCTCGCTAGCTGCATGCTTTGTATAAATTAAATTGAGTAAGTGTAATTCAGTGCCACTTGGAATCTCTACTTGCATACAATAGTTATAAAAGATTCACAATTTCAGCATTCATTTCCTTTATGTTTTTCAGGAATCTAAACATTTCCCATAAAACTGGTGACACAGTACAGCAAAAAAAGCCATGCGTCAGTTTGTATTGCAAAATTGTAGCCCTCACTGGAAGTTGCAGAAGTTTTGAAAGAGTTGTTTCAATATTATTCGTAGTATTTTTCAGTAGGGAACAGAAACCCACCCACTTATAAAATACATGCCCAGGGAAAGTTCATTCCCTGTATTTGTTTAGACTGGTCAACGTGAAAAAGTTACATCAATATGAGATAAGGGGTTCCTTGGCTGTACCAATATAGCTTCCCATGTGGATGCTCCTTTCAAATTATAAAAGTGTGTTTTAGTTTGGGTTGGGGCTTTGCTGTTGGTTTTTTTTGTTTATGTGTTTTAAGAACATATCCGTACAAAACTGAAGAAAAAGCCATAGTATGTCAGAAATCAGACTGTCCACAAACTGGTTTCTGCTAGTTGTGTTGCTTTGACTCTGGTAAAAGACAGCAGGATTAAGCAAGCTTTTATTTCTAGATAGAAAATGGTAATGGCAGTATTGCAATCTTGAAGGGTGACTGCTGAGCACATTCATTTGGTAACAGGGAAGAAAACCTTCTCTGACCATTTATTTGCGCAGTGAATACCGATGAATAATGAAGTTTTGAAACTGAGCACCGGAGGAGCACACAGCCTTTGTTTAATATGTAAACAAATGGCACAGGCATGTGCGTTCATATGCGTGTATGTGCACACAGTGTATGTAGCGCACATGTATTCTAAGCCGTATACTATTTTTATTCTGAAAGCTGTAACGGAAGCATTCCCATTAGTTAGGTACTGGGTCTGCCACAATCAAAGCAGATTTGCCCAAGTGAGATTCATCTTCCATCCTCCAGCTTTGTTAATCTCTGCAATTTCCTGAAACGAGGGAAATTCAACTGCATCCTTTATGGTAGAGGAAGGCTGTGTTTGTGCTTTCCTTGGGAAAAAAAAGCAAACAAGACAAGTAAACAAAACTAGTGGCTGGTACCAGATGTTTCAGAGAATGGTTTGAAAGTCCCATTAAGGACAAACATAAAAATTACATGTCCTCAAGAAAAAAAAGCCTCCTTCTAATCCCAAACTGTTAGAGGCTGGCTTTGCCAAGGGAAATGGCAAAAGGCTTAATGTTCTTTATAAGAGGAAAGAGTTCATTGGCATGGGCAAAAACCCATCAGAGCTTGTGAAGGAAACAGTGGTTTCCTGCCAGTATTCAGTCAGAAGTGCCACAGAGCATCAATCCCTCCTTGTGCAGCTTTGAACTACTACCTGCTGGTTTGGTGTAACTTCTCTGACCGGCATCTGTGGCCAGAGCTCTCCTGGCTTTGAGGCAGCGGTACTTCTGCTGGTGGTGTTGGGCTGTGTCACATTGCTCTTGCTGTCTTGGGACATGAATAGTTGGCATTCTTGTAATTGTCTAATGCTGAGACTTTTACCTTTTAGCATCTTTTTGTCAGCTTCTTCCTCTGGTTCCTTCACCAGCAACCAAACAATCAGTGTTTCCTTCTGCCACGATCTCGTCGTTATAGCCAGGAATGCCACTGACCAATATTTTCCTTTTCGACGCAGCGTGCTATCCGGCAAGAGATTACAGATACAAATGGATGTGTGCCACGTGCACGCATGTGCGCAATGAACAAAATGGGAAGAATAGCATTTTAGGCTGGGGTGCCTGTTTTATCAGTTTAGAAAGATGTGAAGGGTGCAAAGTGGGTGCGGGAAGAGGATATACTCACTTGACAGAAAACGTAGCATCCCCTCCTGTGCTTTTGCAACACTGTCTTCACCAAATGTCAAAGTATTATTTTACGCTTGGGGAAAAAAAAAACCCAAACAAACAGATAAGCCTTGCTTCCAGGCACACTGCGAGAACAAAAATAACCTCCCTTCAAGTCACCACATCTTTCCGTCACCCTACTCTGTTTGTTTGTTTACCTGGAAGATCAATGGGAAAACGGTGACAGAAACACAACATAAGGTTTCTATTGAGGTGGCGGCAGCAGGGCACAGCGCTGGGACAGAGGTTGTTAGAGGAAAGAGCCCGGTTGCCTCCTGGCCCTATTAGTAACGTCGCGGCTCTTTCAGCGCGGGGGCTCTCGGCGGTAACGAACATGACAGCTTCAGGATTATGCGCGGCGCCTTTCATACCTTTTGAAAGGAAATAATGTCTGTGCTGTGCAGTCTCCTTCATTACGAGAGAAAATCAGTCATACTGTTTCAAGAAAGGATAAAAGGCATAAGAGTCCCATTTTTTTTATCCTTCTTTTTCTTCTTCTCTTTTTGAGACATGAACTCCTACCGCCTGGCTTTCTGAAGAGAATCATTAGGATAAAAAGAACTAGTCAAGCATTGCCATTTGGGTTTACCCTGTTTTAGCATGTGTCCTTGCTAACCCAATATAATGTACTAATGTATTCTTTGCAGCTGGAGGAAGGGTGGCTGGAAGATGAAAGGAATGAATTCTTAGAGGAGTTAAACTTGGAAATGTTGGAAGAGCAGCATAATGAAGCGATGCAGTACACAGCGAACGAGGTGGAGCAGGTAGGACTGCTACTAAACGCATCATTTGAAATTTTGCTAGGTATACTTTTTTATTAAGAGAGAATAAAATGGTACGCTGTAAAATGGAGTCAAAGGCTTTGGTAGAATTCTTTCTCTAAAATGCTGTGAACTCTGGCATGCTGTAGGTAAGGAAAAGGAGAACAATAGATGCTTAGGCCCAGTATGACAAGACAGCAAACAATTTAGGAGGCTACGATAAGTGCAGATTTCTCATTTTCTCTGAACTCTCAGAATAATATTGCTTTCCTTTTTTAATTCTGAAGTGTTTGGCGTTTATGTTGTTATATTTTATTCCAAGGTGGTTTTCTTAATGAATTGCGTCAGTGTAGCACCCAGAGCTCCAAGCTGGGATAGGTGCCCCTCTTGTTGTGTGCATGCAGAGTATGAACCAGCCTTTGCAGCAGAGAGCTTGCAAAACAAGATGGAAGAGATGTTTAAAATAAACAACAGGTGTTTTAGTAATACAAGTGTATTTTTCTTATACCGACAGCACACAGCTCCGCATTTGTTTTGTTAATGGAGACAAATAAGCATATTGTTAGCATAGTCTCAGCTTGCTGCTATCCCGACTTTTACCTGCCCATATGTGCTGTAAGCTGTGTGACTGTGGCAAAGAGGCACACGCACCCCCAGCCATACAGTTTCATCAAGGGACGGGTCTTCTCAGTTGTACTTCATTGTGGAAGGCGTAAGTGACCTTATCCACTCCTGGATCAGATGATCTGTCAGCATGCACACCTGTGCACAGCCAAAGAAATAAAATCCAGCTCCATCTCCTGGCTTCTGCATATATGCAGCTGGGGAGAAACTGGTTTTCCACCCATAGAAATCTGTGATTTACAATTTTTTCCCCATTCTGAACTGCACGAAAGCAGAGCCTGCAGCATTTTTCTTTGAAGCAAAGAGGGGGAGAAAGCCTGTGCGAGCCTTCCTTCTTCTGGAAACCCAGGAGCTTATTTGGGCTAACAGGAGACCTGGCTTCAAGTACCTCACCGCTTGGTCCACATTGGGGGCCTGAACGTGCATCTAGCCTCTTTCCTCCCCACCTCCCCTCCAGCCTCGAGGCTGGGCTGTCGACTAGGTGATAGCTCCTATTAAAGCTCTTCACTGTACATAAATTAAGTATTCATTGGGACAGAGACACTGACAGAATAATTAAGTCGATTATCTGGAATATGATAGATCAGATTACAAATCCTTGATCTTATAAGCATTTAGTTATTTACACAATGTGAAATAACTGCAGGGTCAGAGGTGAAGGAGGCCTTGCAATAGGATTTATAGTAGCCTTTTAGTTATGACCCTCTTTTCCAGGCAGTGAGCCAAGCCTCAGTTTCCCAGGTTAAATGTGCCAACTGCTGCACTGCTAGCTACTTTGAACTGATACTTGGCATCTTGTTTAATTTTTTGACCACAAATTTTATCTTGGATAGCAAAAGATTTCCTGTCAGAAAGAACACTTGTTCTTTGCAAAGCAATTCCCTTTGCACACTGACATTTTTGCACAAACACCCACTTCTGGTAGAAATTCTTGAGTGGGTCTATCTACAAACCCCTACTAGCCCCTCACACAACGTGTTGGGACCTCTGAAATCACTTCACAGTTGTGACCTTCCACTCCCAAGTTCTTGTCACACTTTGGCTTTTTCGCTGAATTTGGGTTGCGGAGAATGTTAATTATTGAACAGTGATGTTCTGTGAAGTGATTTCACAGAACCCATTGAGATTGTTTATTCCCCACTGGGATTTTATACTATGGATAATTTTTTTTTTCCCCTACTGAAATTTTATATTACTGTAGAAGAGAGCTACACTTGAAAAAATTAATGGTCGCTTGTGCTCTGTTGGTGTCTGACGTTGGGTTGCGTGAAGTAATTCTAGGACAGCCAGACATTTCTTTGCCCTTCTGATGAGTAATCGAACCAACCAAATGCAGCTTGGTGTGTAATGGGGCGTCAGTAATTTGTGACAGCTGCTGTCTCTCTAGACTCTATGTAGTGACTCCGCAAGTTGGAAAACTGGTTCTTTACTCCTTGTTAGGCTGGGAAACCTAGCAGTTTCCTGAGGTGAATCACATAATCCTTTGGAGCAATGAAACCACTCTCATTGCAGCTGCCAGTGGCCAAGCTGAGCATCTTCAGGCATCCCGGCTGGCCGTGGAGATTGCGCTCCAACGCCAGCCTTGATTTTTGTGAACCAAAACACAGTCCTTTGGCTTCATAATCATCTGTCATCATGAATCTTGTGAGCTGCAGGATTGAATGCACACTGTAGCAGAATATCCTTCCAAATATGAGTCTGTTTTACAGAATGCCATTTTAACATTTAGTGTGAGCTGTCACAGAAAAAATTGGTACAGTTTGTAACAGAAGAATCAAGTAGATAGTCATGTCTTTTCTGTATGTTTTTGAGCCACTCTATAGAATTCAATCAAGAATTGTATCTTCTCTGTATAGAATAGTCCAATAAACTTCGAGGAAAGATGTAATTCTCCATTTTTTAGAACTCATTGTATTCCTTCCCCTTTACAACTTCGTGGTTCATTGTGCAGCAGAGATAACTTTCAGACAAATGCCATACATTTGCCGTGCAGAAATTCTTTTTGGTATCATGGAATATATCAAAACCTATTAAGAAGAGAAAGAATTGGATAAAAAAATTTCATTCTAGTTCATTCAAAGCTGAAGTACAGTGAAAATACCTGGGGGAAATTCTTTTTTGAGAGAGGCCTGTTTTAAAAGAACAGCATTGTTTGCAGAAGAGCGTGTTCCCTTTTAGGGCACCAGTGAAATCAATCCCGATCTTCCCTCGTGGCTGGAATACCTCATGGTTAGCCTGCCACTGGAGATTCCTCTCGCTGTGGTCAGTCGCCCTCTCGCTGTCAGAGACTGACCGGAGAGCCCAGCGGCTTTGTTTATTAAACCCTTTGACTGAATCTCACTGCCTTCAGACTTTAGTAGCAGTCTGGGTTTTGCGTCCCAATATACATTGTAAGTTGTAAAATGAGAATAGAACAGTGCCTGAATTCCTCCAAGATTAGCCACTTTATAGGCATCAATGCTTGCTGGAGCTGAAATGCAGAATCTTTTGAGGTTCATTTATTGCTTGATTGTACGCACCACCAGGTTCGCCTTCTCATTATCTGAGTTCTCACTGCAAAGATGAGGCCTAAGGAGCCCTTTGGTATTTGAAACAGAAGTAATTGTAGAAGAGATTGACAACATACGTTTGAAAACAAACACTTTGTTTGGAATAGATAATAGATAACACTGACAAAAGCAACACACTGACAATGGAGACTAACTCTTGTTTTTCAGAAGGGACTTAACCTGGAATTAGGCTTGCTACCTTTCAAAATAAAATTAAAACAATCTCATGCTGTAAAAGACTGCTCAGTCTGCACACGTTTAGGAGCTCTGGCAAGCATGACAAGTCCAGGACAGAAATGCCATGGGCTACCTTACTTGAATCACAGTCGATTTTTTAAAAAAATGTATCTCAAAAACATGCAGTACAATAAATATCTGTATTACCTTCCATT
This sequence comes from Haliaeetus albicilla, assembly GCF_947461875.1. Taxonomy (NCBI): domain Eukaryota; kingdom Metazoa; phylum Chordata; class Aves; order Accipitriformes; family Accipitridae; genus Haliaeetus; species Haliaeetus albicilla. Next base: position 32,234,278 of record NC_091496.1, read on the forward strand.
TTCTTAATTGAACTAGCTGCAAATATCCACATACTGAGGAAAGATTTAATGTGATATGGATGTCTGCTTTAGGTTGAGAAGAATCTGATTGTACAGGGACTTGTTTCTTCCTGACAGGGAGGGGAACCCAAAGTGACTACCTGACATTCAGGTGCCTGTACTATAGACACTTATATTTGGTCAAATCAATCCCACTCATCTGATTTCTGCTAGGCTGGAAAGATGGAGTTTGCTTTGTTTACATCTTTTGTGTGTGTGTGTTAATTATGGATAGTGTAACTTGAGTAGATGGCAGCGTATTATTTTCACTCAGTCTAAATCAAGTGGAAGTTGAAGGAGCAAAGTTTAAATTGTTGATAAAAGTGGTGTGGAAAACAAGAGCCACTAATTCTGAAAGTGTTGATTGCATGGGCCTGAACCATAAAGTCTGCTTCCAACACCTATACAAATAGATACATTAAGGGATTTTTCCAGAAGTGCTCAAATATATGCCTTGGTGATGTGGCATGATGCTGGAGACATCAGAGGAAGCTCCTGTAAGCTGTATGACTGTGCTAACCCATCATGGATAAGCCACCCTCTTTAGGGGGTTAAGATGGACAGAAGTTGTGCTATGTCATCACCCTCAGGGTCAGAGAGCAGATCCTGGCCCTCCTCATTTGCTAGTGTGAATGGAGCCCTACCTTTGGGACAGGCACCCAAATTCCTGGCTGTTCTGCAGCACGGCCCTCCCAGTGTCTGGTGGAGACGTTCTCCCTCGTGTCAGTAAGTAAATATTTCCCGGAGCAGTAAGAAACATGGGTTGCACAGTTCAGTCGCTGGGGTGCAGTGTAGGTGACCCAAACTGGAGTCACTTCTCTGCTGAAAGGTTTGGGGGCAGAGGAGGTTGATACAAGCTGGAGGAGCTCCAAAGCAGGTGAGAGAAGGGACCAGAATAGCTTATGTAGTGGCACTCACCTGGAGGAGGTAAACTAGAGAAATATGAAATGAAACCTAAATCTCCAGCATTCCTGGTGAATGCCCTGGCCGCTTGGCTGGTTGGGGTGCTCTTCTTTCTGGTTACTCTTGGTTTTCATGAAGAATTCTCTAGACATTGGGTTTTTCCTCAGTGTAAAATATGACATTTTAGAACTCTTAAAAAACAGGCGATGTGGAAAAACATTGCATTCCCACTGCTTCTCCAGCTACTCCTGAAAACAGAACTAAATTGTTGCAGCCACTTTGGAAAAATGTAACAAGAGCCTTAATAAAAAAATCTTCCAATTCACAGCAATACATAAGCTGAGGAAAGAAAGAATAGATGAATGATAATTATAGAGCAATTCTACAATAGTTAGCTATTTAGAGTGTAATTGGTACTACCCTTCATACTGCTTTTTCCTGTGACAACAGGGTACCATTGTTTTTTAGGTGGATAAGTAGAAAGATCTGAGAGGATCTTACATGGGGAAAATACATACCACTGAATTTTTAAAACTTGCAAAATTTTCATGAAAGTCTGCCTTTGTCCCTTGCAGTTTCAAAATCTAGTTTCTAGAAAACTCTGACCCTACAACATCAAGAAACATTGAACCTTTGCATGATCCCTTGGATAACACTGAATACATTCTGTCCTATGGCATTTAAATTCAAGGGGAGAGTTTCTCCCCATTTGGGGAGAGTGAGAGATAGTAATTGGCACATTGCCATCGTGGCTGCCAAAGCTATCTGAGAATTATGCATTTATTGTGCATTTTGTTATCAACTGCACTTTGTATGTGCAAAAGGATGAGCGTAAAATGTATGCTACAATTTTAAAGAGAAGATTTTCTTTGCAGGTCTTGTCTGACAACAAATTGCTAAAACATCTTTTCAGAATTTTTTAACTGGTCTTGTCACAGACACTGAATTCTCCTGGTGGTGTGTTTCTTTCAATATTTATTTTATTCCACTATTATATTGCATTTTTGGGGTGGAGGTTATTTTTGGTTTTCTGAGACTAGGCCATTATTTTTTTCCTAACAATTGAAGAGAGGAAACCAGATGAAGGGGGTGTGATCATGAGGTGCGCATGAAGAGAGGAGAAAGGATGAGATAGGAGACGCTTTTTCATCCTGTTTTACTGTCTGTCAAAGCAGAGAACAAGGGAATTATGACAGTGGCCTCTTTGAGTTTGTTTCCTTTCACTGGGTGCACTGTACCTTTTTTCTCCCTTGATTATTACTACCATTATACATAATTATGCAATTATACCTCCTAAAAGAGAAACGGCATTTGGTTGGTACTAGGTACACTTAGATATTTGGCTAACAGGCCATATAAATTGCACTCTGCCTCATTCTTTGCTTATCCAGTTTGAAAAATAAAAAGTGCCTGTCTCTTCAGAGAGGTATTATCTCGCATTCTTTGAGAATATAAATAGGTTGGGAATATAAATAGGTTAGGTACAGTGAGTGGAGTGTGAATTAAGAAACAACAGCCTAAAAGCTTGACATTATGCCCATGGCAAGCACTCAGTGTTGTTCTACACTTAATGGTAAAAGGGTAGTTTTATTCCTAAGGAACTTAAACTCTAAGTAGGGAACAAAAATGGTCTCCAGGGATGCAATGGAGAGAGGTCTACTTGAGCAAAATCCTAGAATTCAAAATGAAGAGTCTTTCAGAAAAAGATGACTGAAAATAAGTGTGAGAAGGGGCTGTGGAGGGTGTAGTGGAGCAGGCTAGTCCTCCGCAGGCTTCAACCCTGCCCGCCTCCATGGAGCAAAGAAGGAGTTCACTTGTTAAAAAAAAGCAGTACTCTTTTTGCACCCTCTTCGATGGCACTAGTCACTGTTTGATTGGCTGCTTGCTCTATTTTTTTGAAGTGATACCAGTACTGAAGCTTTTTCCCAAGTTTGAGAAGGTTTCAGCTCCATCAGTCTCTGGCCATAATCCAGAATCAAAAACAGTGCACCATCTGGTGATCATTATCTTTAAGTGCTGCAAAGAGATGGCTTAGCTAGAGAGGGAAATATTTCTTTCCGGACTTTAGAAGATATGTCACTAGTGCTGTAATTCATCTATTCCACTCGGTATGGCCACCACAGCATGACTCTCAGAAATGTTTAAAAGCTATGAGCAGTAGGAGTGCTGTTTGGTGATCTGTTTTAATTCAGCTTAAATCAGATCCCAGCTGTTTAAGCAAAACGGAGCCGGAAAATATTCTCATGTAATACGGTCTGCATTTGATAATCATTCTGGTTTGCTCACTTTTTTTAGCCAAAGAAACATGAAGAGGAGGATGGCACTACAGACACTGCAACTTCATCATCCAACAATCATGAGAAGGACAGTGGGGTGGGACCTACAGATGAAAGTCTGCGTAATGACGAGAGCTCAGAGCAAGAAAACGCGCCTGAGGAGCAGAACAGCACTACCCTGCAGAGCAAACGGGAGCTGGGCCACAGCCAAGATACGTTGGGAAGCGTCGAGCTCCAATGCAATGAAAGCTTTGTGTCTGGGGAATACATTGAATCGGATTTCATAGGAAACCCAGAGGAGGAATGTGAAAGGTTTCGGCAGCTGTTGGAACTGAAGTGCAAGATTCGAAACCACGGGGAGTATGACCTGTATTACTCGAGCAGCATGATAGAGTGCAACAGGAGAGAGCAAGATGGGGTGGAGCACGAGCTGCAGCTACTCAATGAGGAACTGAGGAACATTGAACTCGAATGTCAGAATATTATGCAAGCTCATCGGCTCCAAAAGGTGAGGGATCAGTACGGAGACATTTGGGCTTTACATGACGAAGGGTTCAGGAATTACAACACCAGCATAGATGTACAAAGAGGCAAACTGGATGACATCATGGAGCACCCTGAGAAGTCTGACAAGGACAGCTCCAGCGCCTACAACACGGCCGAAAGTTGCAGGAGCACTCCGCTGACAGTGGAGCGATCCCCCGATAACTCTCTCCAGAGGATGATCAGCATAACCAACAGGAAAAACCTGAGGAGCACGATTGCGGCTAATCAGTCATCCTCAGGACAAAGCAACAGGGAGACAACCTCAGCCAAAACCAAACCCGCTGAGCAAAACGGCGCTGCTGAGAATGCGGTGCTGGCGTCAGAAAGCAGCAAATTCGCAGACCAGGAAAAGCAGAGCAGCGAGCACATTCCCTACCTGTCTCCGTATCACAGCTCTTCTTACAGGTACGGGAATATACCTGCTCATGCAAAGCATTATCAAAGCTATATGCAGCTGATCCAGCAGAAGTCTGCTGTGGAGTACGCCCAGAGCCAGCTCAGCCTGGTGAGCATGTGCAAAGACTCGCAGAAGTGCGCGGAGCCCAAGATGGAATGGAAAGTGAAAATACGGAGTGATGGGACAAGGTACATCACAAAGAGACCAGTTCGAGACAGAATCCTGAAGGAACGTGCCTTAAAAATTAAAGAGGAGCGCAGCGGGATGACGACGGATGACGATACGATGAGCGAGATGAAGATGGGTCGCTACTGGAGCAAAGAAGAGCGCAAGCAGCATTTGGTGCGAGCTAAAGAGCAGAGGAGGCGGCGGGAGTTCATGATGAGGAGCAGGCTGGAGTGTCTGAAGGAAAGTCCGCAGAGTGGCAGCGAGGGCAAAAAGGAAATTAACATTATTGAACTGAGTCACAAAAAGATGATGAAAAAGAGAAACAAGAAAATCTTGGACAACTGGATGACAATCCAAGAACTGATGACACACGGTGCTAAATCTCCAGATGGCACAAGAGTGCACAATGCCTTTTTATCAGTTACTACTGTATGAACGCAACTTCTTTCAGAGAGTATACTACCAGTTTAGGTAGAGTACGATTGCCTCGTTCAATGTGGCATTTTTATATATTTTGTGACTGTTCATAGTTTGACCTTTTTTGTAAGCAAAATTACCTGGTAATTTTTCATTTGTTTTTCATATAACGGTACCTTCTTTATCTGGCAGTCTTTCTTTATCCTGCAATATATTCATATTATTCATTTGTAGGAAAAAAAAAAAAGAAAAAGAAAAGCAAAACAAAAAAAAGTGGAGAAGCCAATTAATTTCTTAACCTAATACATAGCCTGTAAGTTAAGATCTGGATTTATTCCTCTAGTTTTCGTTTTTTCTACTTTAGTAACAATACAATACCAAACCAAAATGCTTTATACTGTATCCTTGGCTTAACAAGTTTTAACATTTTACATCTTAGATTGCATCTGTTTATAAATCATATGCCACATCCCATCGTACAGATAAGAATGACATTTCTCCAACTACACATTGTACAGTACATTTAATCTGTAAATTGCAATTGTATTTGTCCAAGTAAAGTGTAGGTGGGCAATTCTCCTGTGTTATGTAGTGGCATTGGTCATGTAGCTGGGCAGTATGTGATAATTGTGAAGATGAAAGAGAAATAAATTATTGCTTATCTTTAAGAAAAAAAAAGTCAAGAGTTCTTTGATTTAAATTGAGCATTTGCCTTTAAAGCATGAGTCATTTCACTATGCATGATATTTACAGCATATAGAGATTTCAAAAACATGGGACACAATTCTATAGACTAGTTCTTATGAATTAGCATTTCATTTTGCAGAACGTATAGCAGTGAGTGGGTGTCTCTGGCTTTTTCTTACCTGCTATTACTATTTGGTTGATTGATTCATTGATACATTACTGTGTTGTACGCTGTCAGGTAACCACTGTGGGTCCTTTCCCTGGCTGAGCTTGATATTTGTTCTGCACATAGAAACCATAAACAAAGCATCTCCCTAAATTGAGCCAAATCTCATGCAAGAAAAACTAGCAGTGGCTGCCGCTGACATTTTCACAGAAGGTGAGTTAAGGAAAAATAGAGAATGAAAAGCAACTAAATGACTTAAGGGTTTAATTTTATTGTTGAGGACCATCCAAGTCTTTTAGAAGAGCCCCAGCGGGAGCTGGCTGGGGTTCAGGAGCGAGGGCAACTTGCTGTCTGGGTGCCTGATGGGGTCCTTCTCTCTCCACGCAGCAGAGGCACCTCGGCTGCCACGGGGGCATCTTCTGAGCTGCTGCTGCTGCTGGCAGTGCAGGGATGAGTTACGGCAAGCTGAAATGACTGCTCTTGGGCAGTCAGCGGGGTCGAAGACTTTGCCTAGACTTTGCCCATTTTTGTTGTCCCTGCGCATGACTCCCAGCAGTTCCTAACTGATGGGAGTGCTTTTGATAGCAGGATTAGGTGCTGAAGTCACTTGGCATCGGGCTTTAAAAGATATGCTTAAAGATGCAGAAAGGCGCATTACGGTATTTCCAAATTATCTAATTCTGGAAATCAGGCATTTGTTTTCTAACCGCTTTTGGCACCAGTAGGCATTGGCAGTGCTCTCTGCATATCCAAGCATGTAAATACCGTAAGAACACTGCTCCCCAAGTGCTTAAGAAAATTATGCCACTACAGTTCACAGTTTGATAATCAGAAAATTCTCCCCACCAGACTCAGGGAAACATCATGTTAAATCCTCACTAAACATACAGTTGTTCATGCGCAATGAAAAATACTTCCACTGTTTCCCATTAAATTAGAAAAAGTGTGGCATCCAAGGCCAGAAGGGATCACAGGGTGATACAATATTGCTTCAAGGGGCTGTTACCAGATTGTCCCTCCAGCTGAGCCAGAGAATTGTCTTTGACAAACCCAAGTCATCTAGAAAGGTACACATTCTTCTTCTGGAGACATCAAAGCACAGAGATTTGGCTGTTTCCCTCGTTGCATTCCAGTGATCACACTTGTAAAAACAGGTCTCATTCCTAATCAGACTTCAGCTGCCATCAGCTCTAGATAACAGTTACTGTTGTGCCTTTCCCTTAGACACAGTGCTTACCATTTTCTTCCCATTATTAAATCATGACTCAGAGCTCCTCTCAAACTATCATGACACCCAAATTCAGAGGACAACACGAATCTTCAGAAAATGTAGTATCATTATTTCATCACTGAGAAATAAAAGCAGGACAATCCATGTCTAATTAGAGAAAAGACCTAACTGGATGGGGCAGGGGAGTTAAGTAATAGAGAATAATTAGAGAAACAAATAAACAATATTTGTAGTGACAATATATTAATAGGCTGTAAATGGAAATGCATCCAAATCTGAGGAGATCTGTCAAAATCTAGTGAGAGACGAAGAGAAGACTGAGAGGCGATACAGTAATACTGCTGGTGGCACACCATGACGTGGTTTCTAGCTCGGCACACGCCTGCCAGAGCCCAGCCACCTTCTCCCTCCTTCTTCACGCCCTGGAATCGGCACATCCCTGCCCAATCCTTCATCCGGGGGATTTCCACCAGCCCATGGTTTTCTTAACTACAGTTATTAAGGGATATTTCCTTTCTTCCCTAAGCAGTCTTTGGGAGAAGGAGTGTTGTGTTGTGCCCTGATGAAATGCCTCGATCGTTCCTGCTAGCGTTGAAAACAAAGTCGCGACCCCAGAGCAGGGCTGCGAGGCCACCCGGGTGGTGGTGCGGAGGGGCTGAAGGGCAGGCGAGTGTTTTACTGCTCACTGCTCTCAGCTGGTTTCTCTGCAGGGCAAGACCCGGTGTTGTGCTCCCTCATCCCAGCAGCTCTTTATCAGCGAAATCCAAGGCTGAAATCCCACATGCAGTTTATTCCTGCATATACTTTTTTCCAAATGTCATCATTTTTAATGAGGAAAATAACATTTTAGCACCAAGGCAAATTAAAAGAGAAGAAACAAAATACATTTCATGTTGTCATAAATCCTTAAAGAAAAAAGACTTGTTTGTTGTGAGAACTATTTATTTTTTTTCATATGAAGGAACATAAAAATAAAAATGCTTTCCAACTGGAACAAGCCCAGATCTTGCTTAAGAGGATTGCTTGCAGTTCTGGGATAAAGAGCAAAAGGCAGGGAAGAGGAGCTGCGTAGGTGTGTTATGGCCACGTCACTGCTGGGGAAGGAGTTAATGTCCCGCTCGTCCTTCCCCCAACCCTGGTACCCAGCTGAGACCAGTGGGAGGTAATTTTTCCTATGAAGCCAGCAAGATTGCCTTGTGAAAAGAGTTATCTTGTGTCACTTGACAACTGTATTGCCAGCTGATTTAGGAGCATTGCTCACCATAAATAAGGTTAAAATCTGTGGGATCCCTGGATCTTCCTCTCCTATGTAAGTATTCTTAAAGGGAAAATGGTATTTTTGGTATGATCTTGACAAAAAACTAAACCTACTGCATCAGATTATTATGTTTTTCAAAGAAGGAAACTGATAACACTATCTGAATTGAACAAGAGCAATCAGAGATGAAATCTAGTCTGTGCTCGATGCATTGGCCTGTAAGAGGGCTACGAGGATCTCAGAAGAGATGAGACAGCAACTTTAACATTATGCTTTCTGAACTTGTGGGGATTGAATTATTCATTAATATCATGATGCCTGACTTTTTATTTAACTAATGTTCATTTCCAACCCCCATTTCTTGGTACAAATTATAGAACAGCACCCTTGGTGCATGACATGGCTTCGGTGCTAAAATATTTCCTGACTCAAGCCTGGAATTACTCCAGGTTTTGTTTTACTTGGGTTCTTAACCTTTAAGCTGCTAATCACAAACACGTATGTACTAAGTGTTCTATTAATATCCATTTTATGGACCTACTGTTTTTTCAGAGCATTAAATGCTCTTGAGGAGCCAGGATGGGGACGGGCATTTGGCTAAAGCAAAACAGAGCAGCTGTCATAAACCTGGTGGTGTTACTCTATGAGAGAGGCCATTTGGCTGATGCCTGCTGGAAGAGAAAGGATACTGCAGAGGGATCGTGAGCAAGTTTGGGGTTTTTTTCTTTAAATGCCTTTGCTCTGAAGCACATTTCTTTGTTTAAAGAAGAGTATTCCCCTTGGATGGCTATACACTGCATTTGTGATGCTAAGCACTTTGCTCCACTTTTAGTTACAGATAACTGCATCACGTATAGATTTTGCCCAGGTTTTCAGATGTCATTAATCTTGCCTTAATGTCAACTCCTACATGGACAGCCTGACTGGCTTTGGATGGTGCCTCTGAGACGAGGCACAACCTGGGGTTTGGGATGCACGTGGCAAGGCAGGAGCCCCAGCGTTGTGCCTGGGCCCTTCTCGGGAGCAAGTGGGTTCCTGTCCTCCTGGGCAAAGGGTCCAGCTCTTGCTGCGAGAGCCTTCAGCTATGTGCACCTTTTCCTGCTGCTGGCAATTAAGGATCTTGACTTCTCTGGACCAACTCATCTGGTTCTGAGCCAGGAAAAATGGCATTTGTGTAGTGGTTCAAAACATTGATACTAGTGAGGTTAAGAAGTGAAATGATATTGTTGTAAAGATTGCTTAGATGGTGAAGACTACTTGACAAATAGAAACTGTTTGGGCAGTGAGCTACATTAGACACATACACCTTTTGGGCTTTTGGGGTTTTTTTTTACAAGCAAGAAGAAGTAGCTCAAAGGACAGGATTGTCTCATATACCATCGTCGGTGTTACAGCTGTGGGTAGTGGGGCTGAGCTACAGGCATGCTGTTGACTACTGATATGAACTGTAAAGTAAAACTGACAGTTAGTTGAGTTACATCCAGATGTATGTGCTGCTTTTCACACTCACTAGACCATGGGGAGGGGGAGAGCACAGGATCAAGTCCTCACTCATGTCGATATTCCCTGCTGAAAGCTGCTTTCTTCAGTAAAAGTACAAAGATGTCCCAAAACAGTGTCCTCTGGCACCCCAAAATCCAGAAGTGACAGTGTCATCCAGGAGATCAGGGGTG